>NC_053453.1:72767792-72795292 GCF_015227805.2 Hirundo rustica
TGCAGCAGGGATCATCTGGAGATGGCTGCTGTTCGATATTAACTGCACACAGTAACTTTTTTTTTTTTTTTTTCCTTATTCTTCAGCCAGGTGACAGTAGCAGCCAAAGCATGTTTTCTCCTACTGAAAGAAATAGAAGTATTTGGGGGGTGATTATGAAATCCAATGTGTTTGTACAATATAAACCTTCTTAAGTTTCATTTGCTTTTGGCCATTTCTAACAAAAGCATGCAAGTAAGGTATTCTGTTAGAGAAGTTTTCAGACCCAAGAACACCTGCAACATACACCTTCTCCCTTAAAAAATGAAATAACCTCAAGTGAAGAATTTTTCAATGTGGGGCTGGGCATTAATATGAATTTGCACAGGGATATTGTCATAAAACTGTGTTTTCTTGGAATGGACATGGACCTAATTATTTCTTTGAAGAAAAATTCATTTTTAGAAAAATTAATTTTTAGAGCTTTTGAAAGTTTCTGTCAGGCATGTGGGGGCACAAACAAATGTACTGCTTTCCAGTATTATCACCAATACTGCTTTTTTGGTGTGATAAAGGAACCAGACCATTTCAATGTCAATTTGAGAGGGATCCAGTGCTTGCTTTGAACCACCTTCATGTGCTCTGACAGCCATGCTGCCACCTGAAATCCCAGTTCTGTAACTGCCTCATTAGTTTATAATTCTGTGCCAATAATTGTAGAGAACACAAACTTAATCTGTTTCCATGAACCCTGAGTAGGACTGAGTAGTCAAAGGAAGCTGTTTTCCAGCTCTTCTGAGGACAAAGCCAAGGTTTGACCGGGCTTTGTTCAGGAGTTGCCTACACCTCCTAGTTCAACAAAATCTGCTTTCCCAAGTGGATCTGAAAAAATTCCATCCAAGCAATGTGACCTTTCTTAAGACTTTCTTAAGTTCATGCTGTTCTGCCACACTTACATCTGTAACAACAAGCAGAGAGATTCTGAAAGAATTGTGCCAGGATTGATCTTTCAGAAAATCTGCCACGTGAGTGTAACAAGAATGCAATATTGGTTGAACCCAGATAAACAAAAAATTCTAGGAAAATCAACAGAAACGGTTTAATGTGTTTTCAAGTACACCATGCTCATAATGAGTGCTCTTAAAATTTGGTTCCAGGTGTCCAGATATGATTGATTTCAATTTTATTTATTTCTTTAAGGAATTTGTGTCAAGTGCCAAATAGTTACCTCTAGAATAATGAGTAGCATCTGAGCACTTTAAGTACTTTAGAATTTTATGTGACACTTTAAAAATGTAGTTTGGGTTTTTTTTTCAAATAATAGTTTCAAACAATTTTAGAAAACAATAGTCTCTTTTCTATTTCACTGAACTTTTGAGAACAAGAGCAATATGTTTATAATAGAGATGGGAAAAGCTTAATCTGCACTTACCTCCGGTTCAGACAGCCAGCAGTGACAATCCCGCTTTCCTTGTCAAGTTTCAAGAACTCACAATCCTTAATTTAAACACTTGAGAAATCTATGGAGCCTGTCAGTCTAGTTAATGAGGCCTCCTCCTTCACCCTTTTTTAAACAAAATCTGACTTTCTTAAAAGACCACTTAAGGCATATCTCTGATTATACAAACAAGGTCTGTCCTAGAAGAGTGAATAATCCAATAATTCCTCCTTTGACTTGTTTCCCTCACCACCCCCAATAGTTCCACTGGAGGAAGAGCTTCCTTAAAGGTAGGGAGCTGGTTCCAGATAAACAATAGATAAGTGCTGCTTCCAGTACAAAGACTGTGCAAGACTGGATAAAAGTCACTGCTTTGATAAGAGGGCTTCTTGATCTTGGGCCACTTAGAAGGTTATGGACATGAATTAATATTCTCCTAAATTATCTCACATATCTATCAAAATATTCCCATTTTTTTAGATGTTTTCATGGCTTGGAACTGCTTGCTCAGCATCACACAGCGTGTATGAGAGCGTGCATATATGATACAAGAGATGCTGTGCATTCAGCTGTTCAGAAAGTTAGACCAGTTAATTAGACAGACTTTGGCATCTTACCATTGGTTCTCTAGAACAGTTGAAACAAATTATTGAAGAAATCAGCTGTTGAAATAAGACTGATACATCACTGTGCAAAATGCTGTGAAATATGTACTGACATCACTTTCTCAATGAATTTACAACCTCTATTTGGACAAAGCACAGTAAATTATTTTACATAGGTTATGAGATTGTATGATTTTTTTTTTCTTTCTATTCTGTATTATAGTCATGGAAGTCCAGAAGGAAAAATGTGTGTAGCAGGAACATGAGATCACATAGCCGGGTTGTTTGTATAAGCTGTTGAAATGTGTAAAATTAGTAAATATTAATAAACAGATTGGCTGCCCACTGGCAACAGCCAACTCTGATAATAATTCCTATGGCTGTCACAATGGAAGAGAAACTTAAGATGAAAAATTTACATCAACATTAATTAATATGTCGTGAACACTAATGACTTCATCATCTGTGTGCACTGAGAACAGACAACATGAAATACAGCAGCCATGAAAGGATTTATAGCCCTTGATTACTGAGACTGGCATCACAGCTGGCAGTGAAATTGTGACCAAACAAGGGTGGGATTGAAGGCAGGAGGGAGGAACAGAGATTTTGAGGTTTAGATCAAACATGAAAGGTGTGGAGCTACAGAAAGATCTCTCTTTACCGTAACACAGAATACCACAGGTATCTTGAATATGTCATGGGGATGGTAAGCTGGTCAGAAGGCCAAAGAAGTTTCCTATAAATGCTGAGTAGAAGGCAGCAGAAAATGGAGGATGTGAGTGTGGAATTTCTGTAATGAAGCCATGCACAGGAGACACCTCTTGGAAGTACAGGGAGATGAGTGGGAAGACGGGGTTGCTGTTGGAACAGTGGAGTCAAAAGATGGAAGGCTGAGTCAGAAAATGGTGGCTCAATAGGGCAAGAATAACAGCAAAACAAGACTGCTTGACCAAAATTTGGAAGGAAGAAGCAAAGCAAGTCATTTTAGCGATCTGAAGTTTGAAATAATAAGGCTGCCAAAAGATCACGTCAGGATGAAAGACAAATACAGGATGACAGCAGTTAAGAGCAGAGAAGTAGGTTTCTGAATTAGTAATGTAAATATGGTTCCATCTCTTATGTGAAGATCAGCCAAAAGGTTTTCATCTGGTCTTAGGAGGTATCCAGATATTCTCATTTAAAATAGCTTTGATGAAAGGCCTTGGACTTATCACTTGGTTTCTAAGCGTGTGATAAAAACTCCAATTTAATACCATAAGACAGAGTAAATATTGTCTTTTTCATGTATAGGACTTTCATTGTAGACTTGGACATTAGATGCTTTTACTGAGGCTTTGGAAACTTGGCTTCTGAGTGCATTTTATTTATAAAGCTGTGGAAGTCTTTCATCTAGATGTGTAGCTTGATGTCTGTTTTAATTTTCAGAGAACTCATCCTGAAGGATTTTCAGTTCAGTTAATGTTGTTGATAGGGATTTTCTATTCGTGCGCTGCATGTACAAAGCCCAAATCTTTAGGCTTTTTAGAAAAACATTAGTATATTTTTGTATCAAATATGAAATGGTTGAGCTATCCTTAAATTGGAGCAATTTTCATCTCACTGAAATTCATCATTATCACACCTCCTGGAAACTGAGAATACTTCAGGCTGTGGGCTGGAGATAGCTGAAGACTTTCTGGTGTAAAAAAAGTTTGCCCAGCATAAAGCAAGAACTTTACCTGCATGCCAGAAGGTGTATTTGTGGTACCAAGATCACAGGTGAAAAATGGTTATGAATTTCCAGCTTAGACTGAAATTAAAAGAAAACTTGTCACCTGCCAGAAATGTTGCTTTTTATCCAGCCCTTAGGAAAGATTGTTTTGGGAGCATGTCTTTTCATTCAATCTCATTTGCGTTATCACTGTCTTTTAGAACTGTTTTTCCCAGCCACTAGATATTCAGTATTCTGTTAGCATTTGTCAGTCAATTTTTAACTATTTCTTTTCCAGACTGTATTAGACTGTGGAAATGATACAAATAAAATTTATCCTTGGAGGAGTCCACAGTTAAGAAGTCTGAAGTTGTAGGTCTGGATGTATCTCTCAACAAAACTTATAACAATTAGGGCGAAACCCCAAAGCCCTGGTGCAAACTGCTGTCCTAATGTCCTTGGGTCGATTGATGCAGACAGGTCCACGAGACTGAGGATGAAAGTCTGCTCTTTGCCCAGAAACAGCAGTTCACTGACCATCAGTCTCACAAATGCCATTTCTCTCTCCACATGCTGACCTGAAATCCAGATTGTGCTGGCCTGCTGTATCGATTCCAGTTTTCTCTCTGGCTAAACTCTCTTTGAGCATAGTCCAAAGTGAAAGGTTTGAAGCTGACTGGTAGCTAATGCGATGCAGTTTCTTCCTCGAGGAAAGAAAGGGACCTGCCCTGAAAGCGCAATTGATTAATTTAGCCAAGAGAAACACAGTTGCTCAGGATAAGTAATGCCACAGCTCAGAGCCAGCAGCCAGGACAAAACAACATTTAAGTTTCCACTGCTTGTGGAGACATAAATTTGATTTCCGTAATGAAGGCCAAGGCATTTGTTGATCAGCAGGCAGGGACTAAATCTCTGTGATGTGTGGACGCAGCCCTTGACAGGGACACACCTCAGCTCCTGGAAGGGCCCTGTGTTTTCCTGAATCCAGCATCTTAAACCAGGCCCAGGAAGGAAGTTCTTGGTCACAGCAGCTCAGCCCCTTGGAAGGGCCTTGTGTTTGCATGAGTCCAGGATCTTAAACCAGGCCCAGGAAGGAAGATCTTGATCCCAGCACCTCAGCTCCTGGAAGGGCCCTGTGTTTTCCTGAATCCAGCATCTCAAACCAGGCCCAGGAAGGAAGATCTTGATCCCAGCACCTCAGCTCCTGGAAGGGCCCTGTGTTTTCCTGAATCCAGGATCTCAAACCAGGCCCAGGAAGGAAGTTCTTGATCCCAGCCCCTCAGCTCCTGGAAGGGCGCTCTGTGTTTTCCTGAATCCAGGATCTCAAACCAGGCCCAGGAAGGAAGTTCTTGGTCACAGCAGCTCAGCCCCTTGGAAGGGCCTTGTGTTTGCATGAGTCCAGGATCTTAAACCAGGCCCAGGAAGGAAGTTCTTGATCCCAGCCCCTCAGCTCCTGGAAGGGCTCTGTGTTTTCCTGAATCCAGCATCTCAAACCAGGCCCAGGAAGAAAGCTCTCTATCCCAGCTGATGATGGGGAGATGGAATCCTGACCCACACATCACACATTGGGCATGGCTGTGTGTCCAACAGGGGCAGCTGACTCAGGCACAGATGAGATCCCCTGAGCCAAAGTTCCTGACTTACAGCCTGTGCTCCTGCTGGAGACAGTGGTGCAAGAGAGATGCGAGTCAACGCAGAGCTTGGCTCCGTGTATTTCACATGCATATTTAAAGCGGCGTGGCTTTGCACGGTGCTTCCTAGCTTTATTACATGAATACATATGTTCCTGCTGATGTAATTCTCTTGAAAGGTATAAATAATGGATATTCTTCATAAGCAGTTGACCCCCTGGAAAGACTGAAATCAGAGAGAGGGAGTTTGAACTACCTCGCGCAATTCAGCTCTCACCTGCACTCAAAGTCACTGGATAAAAGTCAGTTAGAGGAATTCCTGTAATGTGTCATTGCCTGCTGCCTCCAGTGTCACTCTGGTCACTAGCACCAAGGAGTCTATTAGTTGGAAAAGACAGGGGGAGAAAAACAGTGGAAGTAATACAGCTTGTTAAACTACCGCCTTTCGAGTCATTGGGGGCACTTTTATTCTATTTTATTTTAACCAAGGACAGTCATTTTCTAACAGAAAGGGCCTTTAGCATCAAAGCAGGTGTGAGGCCTCCTCCTTTTCCACAGCCAGTTACAAGAATAAAGGAAAGGATTCTCAAATATTGTCAGTTCTGAAGTGGTCTTATCATTTGTGATTCAAAGACTGCCAAACTGGAGACCAAACAGGCCTAAGTTCCCTCAAAGTCCTTATTCCACTGAAGTACAATATAGAAAAAAACGCATGAAAACAGCAGCAAGGCCTTCATTTTCAAAAAGCTCATAGATTTTGCAGAAGTGAAAAACATCACAAAAAAGCTAAATCTTGTCCACTGTCCTTACCAATGTGTCTGATCTGCGTAGAGGTAAACTGCTTCCAGTTTGCAGGTATGGGGATTACTTTACCAAAATAAATGCTGTTTCACTTTTGGAAAGATTCTGCTTGTGCATGGTTTGAGAGGACTAGCTAGGGCTGGACAGATGGGAAAAAATCCCTAGAAAATAAAAACAAAAACAACAACAACAAAAGAGAAACTAACAAAACAAACAAAAATTTTTAAAAACCGAACACAAAACAACAAAACAAAAAAATTAAAAACACATACACACAAAAAAAAAAAAAACCCACACACAAAACAAACCAGATATAACTTGTTTTTTTCTTTCATTTGAAAAGAAAATTCAATTTTTATTTCTCCCAACTAATTTGAATTTTTCAGCTTTCCCATCCCACAGGTACTACACCTTTTAGTACTAGAAAGTAGTATAACAAAAGTTACTGGTTCAGCAGGAAAGCAGGCAAATAAGCCCTTTGACCCTCCTCACTCCCAAAAAGGGTTATACACATCTGTTTAGAAGAAATAAGTTTGATTTTTGTATTCACAAGCTGTGATAAAGTCTGACATTTTTAAAAAAGCATTGGTGTCAACGGAGTATTAGTCTGGATTTTCACCTTTGTAAATGAGATGAGACTCCAGCCCACTGTATCTGGTGTAATTTCCCCCCTCCCCGTGGTAAGTTATAGTATAAACATATCCTGCTTCTTTCATACAGCCACCTGCCATGTCTGCTTTATTGCTGCCAGAAGGTTTAAAGGCGTGCTTTTAAATATCTTGAAAGTTTCCTGTGGATAAGAAAAGGTGGTTTTAGCACTTTTAAGTAAACGGTAACACAAAAACATCACAAATCACGCTTTTTGATAGAATCTGCATTAGCTACATGAAGCATGAGGGACATGACTGTGGGGGGAAGAGGAAAAAAAAAAGTCCTCAGTTTCTGGCAGGGAAACCTAGCAAAAATTATTTGCAAATTGTGGTCTGGATATCTACTGCTAAAAATCAAAACAATCAACCCAGAATTTGAAACAGTCTTAGTATGTCTTTTGTCCAGGTAACAGTCTTTGGGCAGTCCTGCAGGTGGGACAGATGGTTCTCCAGCAGATAACTAATACTTGTGAGCATTTTAATCTATTGAAATTCACAACTTGAAGGAAAAAAATACCTGTTGATGTCCAGGAGGACAAAAACCACTGTAACGTGTGCACTTGGAGTCTAATTTCTGAAATTTTACTGCTATTTCTAGACAGCTGACGTAGTGAGACCTAAAAATCATTGACGTGTGTTTAAACTCTTTCATACAAAGCAAGTTCATTCAATGGGCAGCAAATTAAAGCATTGGTGACCCAAAGAGAGAATGTTTATTATAAATCATGAGTACAGTGCATGAATTCAGACTTTAAATGTAACCTCCTGGCTGGGTATCTAAAAATACATATTCTCTGTCAAGAATCACAAGCTTTGGGGTGTCAGCAGAGCACCAGATGCATGTTCTACACAAAGCCTGAACTGACAAGTGGTAAATTTATTGCCTCTGTGTTTCAAATACTTCCTAAAAGTGTACAAAGAACAATTAAATTGGCCTCTTTGGGGAGAAAGAGAGTGGTGTGCACCACACCAAAGAGAATATTAGTAGCAAAGGACTCAAAGGACATTTAGTCTTCTCTCTGTCCATTCAAGAGTTTTCCGTGAGGAGCTTCCTATTTCTAATGGTGCCTTTCTGTGGTCTTTATTCAGAATACTTTATTCTATGAAATATATATATTCTGATCTCCATTATCTTGGTTGAGGTTTTTCTGGCTGGGATTTTATTCAGAATGGTTTTGATTAGCCGAATAAAGCAGGATAGTCACTGCCTCTGAATGACATGACTAAAATGTTATAACCTGAGAACGAATACCATGTTTCTGTACTGAGGCAAGACTCTTGTGCCTTAACTTTAGCAAAGGCAAAGCACGTTCCTGGAAGTTTTACTGGAAAAGTGTCTCTGCTTTTTTGTTGAAAAGACCTCTGCTGGACTAGTAGATCCAGTGTGGAGTATCACAGTCAGAGATATAAGCTGATAAATCAGAATAAAAAAGGGAAGAATTTGTTCCTCTTGTTTGACGTGTAATCTGAGTCAAGCGTGGAGTGCTGCCAAGAGTTCCATGTCTGTCCACTTGCTACTCCTGCCTCATTCACATCTGATCCAGTGCCTGGGAGGCTCTGAATTGAGTTGGTTACTGGCTTGATGGAAAAACTAGCCCATCAAACCACACATCGTGAAGGTATGTGATTCACAGATCCAGCCCTGAGGGAAAAGTTGGGAGCACAGCAGTGTGGAATGGCGAGAGAAGGCTCTCACAGCAGCAGTCTTCATCCGTGCCAAAGAAAATTCAGCATTAAATCTGTGCTCTGAGGCTGCAGGTCTCTGGGTACCAGAGCCATCCATACAGTGCCCTCAACCCCCCCGATTCACAGTCCTTGCCTACACATCCACTCCTTTCCATGTTTTTTTTGATCCTTGGTGGAGTCTGTCATCATCCATTTTAGCTTCATAACCCAGTGGAAAGAAATCAGGAAGTTTTTGTATAGGCTTGTTTTCGTGCTTTTTAAGGGATCCAGTGGGTATGAGCGTTGACACATGGTGAGGGAAGACCTGGAGATGGGGTGGTGAGGAAAAGGCAAAAAAGAGAGATTTTAGCAACACTCAATTGTTAGAAACTCTGTAAGAGGAGCCCGGATTTGAGCATCTTGAAAATCAGAAAGTAAAATGCTCATTTCCAATGCATAAAAAGTCACTACATAGAAGTAACAATTTCTTCTTCCCCAAAGCTCAGAAAGGCAGGGGAGAGAAACCAAGAAAAACATGGCTTAATTTACTTCAAAGGGCATTTTTAAATGATGGATGAATGGATAGATGGATGGACAGAAAAGTTTTTTTGGCTATGTGGCTTGACCCAGTTCAGTTAAACACCTGGTGATGTTCTAGGCAATGTTACTCCCTCTTGAAGTCATATCACATCATCTCCTGCGGTCTTTTCAACTCTACACGTGGATGACTCAAGCACAACAGTTTTATCACAAGTTCAAAGAGATAAAATTAATTTTTCAGATACCAAGCTAGACAATTTAATTCATAGAAATGTATTCAGAACAGCAAAATACAAAGATGGAGCTGTCCATCTGTAATTCAAGCAGCATTTGCTCATATAACTCATTCATCTGGACAATTTACAAAATTGGCCTGTCTGCAATCCTATTTGCATGATAACAACAGCTGACAAAAGTTCTGGGAGCAGGAAGGATGGCTCTGTGATGAAGGCCTGGAGCTAAGCTGGGCAGGCAGAACCAGACCTTCTCATGGGGTGAAGAAGAATATTTTGCATGAAGAACAAGTGGATACATCCAATGCCAGGAGTGGAAACCTACCCTTCTTATGCTCA
This sequence comes from Hirundo rustica, assembly GCF_015227805.2. Lineage (NCBI taxonomy): Eukaryota > Metazoa > Chordata > Aves > Passeriformes > Hirundinidae > Hirundo > Hirundo rustica. The sequence continues at coordinate 72,777,367 of NC_053453.1, forward strand.
GGAAGGGTTAAAAAAAAAAAAAAAAAATTAAAAAAAAAATTAAAAAAAAAAAAAAAAAAAAGGCTTGGGGAAGAGGATGTGAAGCTGGAAGGCAGAAGGTATAAGGGTCCCTGAGCCTCTGCCTGCTGGGTCAGAAAAGTGCCTACAGCCCCAAACCAGCCCAAAACCCAATCCTATCTTGCCCTGATTTCTGTTTCCTTGTCCAGCTCCCTCTTCAGCCCTAGGGGCTGGCAACAGAGGCCTGAGGACAATGAGATGGAGAGGGTGAAAATTCCTTGTGCTGACTTTTCTATCAAAACAGTTTGGGGAAACTACAGCCTCAGCCAGGGGCCCAAACTTGTAATATTATTAACTAACAACATGTAAATGACGATATTTAAATAAAAGTAATGTCTTCTTTTTATCTATGTGAAGCTACCATCAATTTGCACAAGAGTAATTCAGGAATATTTGGGTTAGGGAAAGACTTTTCAAGCTGTCATAAAAAAAATATTATGGGGAAATTGAGATATGTCTCCAATGGTGGATGTAGCATATTTATCTTTAACAGGAAAATGTTGGGTTTGCAAGTTTTTTTTCTTTTCTTTTATATTTTTTTTCCCTCCCCTGTATCTTCAAAAGAAAAAAGGAGAAAGTTCCAGCTATAAAAGGTATTTGTCAAGAACAGCCACCGGCCAGCACCACAAATGAGCAACTCCAGTGTGAAAACACTTTCAAAGTTCTAAATGAGTTGTCCCTGTGGTAATAAAGAAAGGCTGTTTTACAGCATGACAGTATGTAAGACAGCATTGTCAGCTAGAGTTTATTTAAAGCACAAGGCCTGTAACAGGAAAATAATGACTTTAATAAAATTTACTATTGACTTTGTAGGCTAAAATCTTTCTGTCATCAGGAATACAGAAAAACAACCTGCCTGAAAGCCCTTCACTTAAATATATTCCCTTAATATTTCAAAGCAACTTGTGAATTTTTTTTTTAATATACATGCTACTTCAAAAGATACTGTAGTGGGGTGGAAATTAGTATTTTTAATAGAAAGTTGGAATTGCTTACATAAGGGAAAAACTGGTAATGACCTATGACACTGTCTACTGAAAGCAACATTTGAGGAAGCTGCAAAAGCAGTTAATGCAATTCCTTGAAAAGCTGTATAAAGCTATGTCACAAATGAATGATTTATAAATTACTGAACGTCCTTCTCATCTAGAGGATATCTTTTAATCATGCGCTGTAGTTTTCTCCGAGTGAACTCCAAAGAGCCTGCTGCAGAGATACACAGAAATCTGCAGCATGTTAACAAGGTTGGGGTCATTCCAAAGAATTGTGGGGGGAGCAAAAAAATAAAAAAAAAAAAATCCTCACATTCGGCGTGATTTTACTTTCGAACCAATTTGATTAAATGCACTATGGCTTGCTGGTAGGGTGTGAAAGGTCACGCCTTTTATATGAAAAGCTGCAGAATTTTCATTCCTTTAATGTTTTTTTTACATAGTTAAAATAAACTGTGGTAAAAAGTTTCCCAACAGCGTATGACAGCTCAATTTAGAGGTGAAACCTTTTAATAAAATCTCACGAAATGAATGCTTTGGTTTATGCACTCTGTTTGTGTTTCCCACTGGAGTGTTTAGCATTGTGAAGCCGCAGTTTCTTTCTTTACTGCTGCAGAGCAGCACCACGAAGGAGAGTCTGGAGCTTTGGAAAAGGGAAGACGCAGCTTAGCTGCGGTAAAATTGTTGATGGAGGAATCTTAATTTACAGGGAAAATGCTTTCCTCTTGACTTAAAAAAAAAAAAAAAAATGCTATTGTGCATTAATTTACATTGCAGATAATTAATTAAAAATGAAGAAAAATATTCCACAGAGGCTTTCTAGAAAGGACTCTGGGGTCCAGAAATAGTATTAAGAGGGGAACCAATTAAAGATTTATCTGAGAATGAATAATTTTGCTAGGACTTTGGCAGTGGAACTGGCTAAAGTCACATTTGTTGTAGCTTTGTCTTATTTCATGTACATCCATAAAATCCTTCCTATGTTTGCTAAGGGACAGACATATCAGGAAGAGGTAATCTTTCCATAAGAAAGCATGGTGCCTGTCTTCACTAATATTCTGCACAAGTATCACCTTAAAAAAAGAAAAAAGTGGCAGTATGTTTCCTAAACACCCAAAATTTTAAATGTGCTTTTCATAGAAAGTGGATGTAGTTCAATTCTGAGTTCAGAAATGCTGAGTTCATGCACAGCTTGAGGAATAGGATGGCAAAAAGGCTGAGGTTCAGAGCAGGGCCAAGTCTGACAGAAACTGTCTCTTGTTTGAGGTTGAATTATACTGAATTATACTGAATCATACTGGCTCAGCCTCTCCATACACATTTTTGAGAGCTGCCAAGAACCAAACATCCAATATAATATAAAGGAAATACCCCATTGGATGAATTCTGTGCAGTCCCCAAAACCACAGTCCTGGCAGGGTGTTGTTGGTTGTAAAGGAATTGCTATTTTAGCCTTCCATAGCGGCTTGAGAAGGTTTTAGTCCTCAGTTTATACTTGTACTGGTATATTGTTTATCTTTCTTCCTGGAGTTCTGCAGCTGGGAATATGGTTCTCCTTGACACTTTGTGGTGGTCTTTCCTAATTTCACACAAAATTTTATTAGTTTTTTTTGCCCAGGACACTCTGACATACTAGTCCAGAGTTAGATTCATCTCTGTCTATTGCCCTCATTTGGCAGCTGTCACCAAGATTTTGGGGTTTTCTCTGGTGTAATGTTAGAGGAGAGACTCTAAAAATATTTGGGATTTTATTCATCTATTTGTTAATATCAAGGTCACTAAGAATGAAATCCTACTCTTAAGTGCTCAGCTAGCTTTGGCCCTGTAAAGAGTATAGGAACTAGAAAAGCTACAAAATCTTATTTTTTTAAGAGGAAATGTGTACTACTTACAAATGTTTAACCAAACCTTTTAAATAAACTGTAAAATACTGTGCAGATTTTCTGGATGGCACAGGAGGGAAAAGGGAGACTAAAAAGTCTTTCTTAAGATGGACACTTAAGGTGTTACTCCTTCACTTCCATCTACTTTAATCCCCCTCTGAAACCATGGCACTAAGGACTCAGCTTAGGAGTGACCTGATGTAAATTATGTTCTTCCACATGATCCTTTGCAGGAATAGACCTCAGGCCTGATATTTAAATTGGTATTTCACTTACTTCTGAAATAAGATGTTGAATCCATTTTTAAAAGACCCACTTTTCAAGCCATATCAGCCCTCAGAAATTTCTACCCTCTTTAGTAAGAAATGCTGAGAGCTCATTGCTTGGAGAAAAAATCAGGACTAAAGAACCTCAGCCTAAGTTTTGGAGCATGTCTTAGACTCAAACTTTTCAAAGTCTAGCCCTTACATTTTATTCAAACTGCAAGAGGATAGTTTTATTAATTTCAGCTGGAGGTTATTTTGTCTTTTATCTTATTTTTCAAGGCATGTATGAGCAGAGGGAAAGACTTCAAATCTATAGCTCATCAACTTTAAGAACTTTTTTTTTTTTTTTTTTTTTTTTAGGGCAGGATTCATATAATGTAGAACACAGGACATTTATTCATTAAACTCTTCCCTGGGGTCCCCGAAACTCCAGCCTTCCTACCATATACTGGGTAGAGGGAGGCAGATCAAGCAAGACAAGGAAAAAAAACAGCCATTTTCAAGAAGACCTTATTATCTTTTAAGCCTTTTAGGGGTGTATCTGCTTCATTCTGTGGTTGTTCTCTTTGCACTTTTCTGACATTGGTTTGCTGCTCAGGAAAGATAGCAGCAATTATGAACTTCAGAAGCCGTATCACCTCCAAAATAAAAATGAGCATCACTTGACAAAGGTGTGCCACGTAAATAGTGTTTTCTAATGATCAATCAAAAATAAAACCTAGTCCTGGGAGGTGAAATAGGATGCCCTGGCCCCTTCTATGGCACCTTCAAAGCCTGAAAAATAACTAATGGCTTTATGTCATAATACCTGCATGTGAGATATCTGAATTTTCTAAGATGGTGGATGGCTTAATTCAAGTACATGTGGTCCTTAAATGTTTTCTGCTGAGTGATTACAGGTAATTAAGGACCCACTGAGACAGGTGCTCTGCTGGACCTCATACTTGCAACCATGAAAAATTGGTTAGGAATGATAAAGTAAGGGGCAGCCTTCACTGCAGGAACCATGAGATGGTGGAGCCAAAAGTTCTGAGAGGGGAATGAGGCAAAAAAAGCAATATCACAGCACTGGGTTTCTAAAGAGCTGGTTTTGCCCTTTGCAGAGACCTGCTCAGAGAAATCCTATGAGATGTGGTCCATGAGGAAAAAAAGGTTCAGGGAAACTAGTTAATTTTGTTAACCAGTCACTTCTACCAAGATCAAGAACAGTCCATCCCGAAGTTCAGAAAGTCAAGTCAGGTGACAGGAGGCCTGCATGGATTAAGAAGAAGATAAAACTCATAAAACTCAAACATGAGAAGGAAGAACAGGGGAGGTGAAAGCAAGATCAGAAAGAATGCACAGACTCAAGTATGTCAGGATGGAAAAGCCAAAGCCTAATTGGAGCTGTATATGGGCATATTAGAAGTGAAAGGGAAAGAAGTGAAAACATGGGCCCGATGCTGAATGAGCCAGGAGACTGGTGACAGGGTTTATAGAAAAGAATGAGGTCTTCAATGCCTTGGTGTTGACTGGCAAGACCTTGCTTCAGGAATCCCAGGCCTCAGAGACGTGTGGGGAGGACTGGAACAATGCTGATTTGCCCTCAGGGAAGGCAAGGGAGAGACAACGTTAAGGTAGGTTTGAAGAATCCAGGCATCTACAGCTCCATGGTGCCTGATGGGATCCACTACAGGAATCAAGACAAAGGCTTCAGCCAAAGGCACCTTGAGTTTTGGGCTGTGCCCCACAACGGGGTGAAAGGGGTGTTTAAAGCACTAAAACTCGCTCACAGCCACTGAACTGTTGGAACAGCACCACGTACAGAAGTTTCCTCTTTATGATAACATTTCCAAATGCAGATTCAGAGCAGTTCAAGCTGTAGCTGTGCCTGCCTTTGCCCTGTGCTGTACCCTGTGTGGAAAGAACTCCAACTGTCAAACAGAGATGCCCTACAACTAATATCATCACGATTTCTTGTAACTGTTTGGTTACAGCTGTAGAAGAAAGTTATTTTCAGGAAAATCCTACTTGCCTAGATAATTTTTGAGAAAACCTATTTTTCAGTAGGTGTGCTGCCTTTTTATTTTTCTGAATCTGTTTTGCAACTGAATAATAAACCAAAAAATGTTGATTCCATTGTGTTCTGCAATCTCAATGACCAAAGCATAATGCATTCCTTTTTCCCTCAAACCGTTTAAGAGCCAGGTAATTTGAACAATTCTAGCATCTTCCTTGCTTTTGTATTCACATGGTAAAACCTAAAATTATGCACAAGATTCATCAAAGCTGAGCTGTGTTGCTAAGAAGTGTGTAACTCAGATATAGAATGAGCCATTTAAAGAAGTTATTGATGCCAACATTAAATTTACAATTATTCATAAAATAAAACCATTTGAAGAATTCCCCACGCTGCAAGTACACAAAATAGTTTGCTACGCATAAGAAGTTACATTTATTAATAGCCTTTTTTGCCAGAATCTCATTTCACCAAAGGAAACTTCATCCTCCAATGGGAATAGGAATCACATGAACGTCACAGATGCTACAAGTTTATTCACCGTAACAAAAAAAAGATTTCGAACTATCTGATAAAAATGATGTTTCAAAGTAGGCAGCTGTCTAGAATGTAGGACACAAAAAAACGTAGATGTAAAAGATTTTTGTAATTACTGAACATTATTAACTACACCTTTTTTTCCCCCCCTTGGGTTCATATGTACTACTAGAGAAGTTTCGTACAAATCTTGTTTCTGTAACATTTAATTTATGTTACATGTGCTGTCAAAATTTATTTATTGATGATGTTCACTTATTCTCTTGTGTAGTAGAGATCTCATAACTAGGTCCTTAGCTTTTCAGCCAACTGGGCTACTACCCTATTTAGAAACTTCTTCAGAAATACCATGATTATGCTGAATACAGTTTTCATGTGGCCCTAGGGATGGGCCACCATCACAACCTCCCTTTCTTTTCAAAGCAATCTATGTGTGTTTGTCAAAGTCTTCTAAAGAATAAGGGATTCATAGTTTCTGCTTTGAAGTAGTCCTTCCATAACATGCTTGTACATTTTGAATGTAACCGGCTTCTAACTTCCTTTGCTGGCCTGGAGTATGTTCAGGCATCTTCTGTCCAAGGCAGAATCTCAAATACCTCAAGAGACAAGACCAGAACCCCACTTTCCTTAATTTTCACAGTCCATACAAAGCATTCAGAGTCAGAGACTAAAACCATTAGAAAAAGACTGCAAATATGGCACTGGGGTGGTATAAAAGAGGCACCTCTGTAAAGTTAGGACATCCTTTACAATATGTGTTCACAGCATTTAGTGATATACCTTTGCCTGGAAAAATACAGTTCTGTGGTTCTGCAGTGGTCATCTATGAGTACTCCATTAAGGAAATTTTGCCTTCAAAATATGTGCAGCTGAAAAACTCAGAACTCACGAATAGCACAGAATAACAAATAAAATCTGACGTATGATAAACTCTGGTAGTGGTTTATTGCCAACATAGGCAGTAAGCAGCCCTAGCCTGTGCTCTGATTTTCTATTAGTGGTTAAATTCCATTAAGCATGCTTCTAGGTACAGTCCATTAAGCATGCCCCTAAACATATCCCAGTTTGGCTTCATCTGAAGGGAATAAATTTCTGTGGTTGGAGACAGCACCATAGTGTAAACCATGAGGGGCGTGGACTAGGATTTCCATGTCAGCCCATTGGCCTGGTCAGGGCTAAAACCCTAATGCAGATGCACCAAGACACAGTTCAGGGCTTTAGATATCTTCCATTGCATCAGGAACTGCTGCATTTATCTGATTTCAGGTCGTTCAGTCTGCAGTTAGGGGAATCTTGACACGCTCATGCTGACCTTCATGGGTCTAACTTGGTTCTTGGGGTGCTTGTGACCCAAAAAAAGCTGCCTGTGAATGCCCTGTGCTCAGAAGGAATCCCTGACTTGTATTTATAGTGGTATTCATACTTCAAGAGTATTAATGTCAGGTCAATTCTCTGCTTTTACATTAAGCATATATTTCCTTCCTTCTTGCACTACCATCTCCATAACAACTCGTCCTCAGCCTATTCCAGGACTTAACCAGGCTGCTTAAAGGGTGGTCAAAAAGACCTATTCTGCCAAGCATGCCCATTTTATTTACTGTCTAATGCAAAATAAGCCCCTTCCTTTTTTTTTTTTTTTTTTTTTTTTTTTTTTTTTTTTTTTTAATCCCAATATCAGTTTTAATCACCAGGTCAGGCTGTTCTAAGACCTCCATTAGAACAACTCACATGGAGATGAAAATGGCAGAGCGGGCATATGAATCTGGCTTCTCACAGCAGATGGATATCTTAACTACTGACTCTTCTGAAATGAATGAACTCTGTTCTCTTCTTCTTCTTCCCACTCTCGCTGGAAATTAAAATCTGGACCTGTGAAATTTTTTCCAATTAAAGTTTCAATGATTTTGGCATGTTCTAACAAAACCATTGCATCAAAAATGCCTTATACATAATTGGTTGAGCCAACAGATGTCACATTATGGCTTAAGCCCTCCTGAGCAATAAGGATCAGAAAGTGGCATTTTTAATAAAAGAGCTTTTTCGTCAGTAAACCCGAGACATGACCAGTAGATAGATTAATGTCTGTGTGCATCCAAGTTGCCCACAGATGGTAGAAAAATCTTGGACTGGTTTTCTTGGGCAATGACTTGAGATTTTCTTCATCAAACATTTTTCTAAAAGCCATTAAGGTCTGTCAGATTAAAATAAAATCTGCAATGCCTCGAGGAGTCAGCAAAAAACCCCACAAAATTATAAAACTAATTCCTGTTTATATGTCAAGCTCAACTCTAACTTTGTTTTCAAAATATAACCAGTAGCTAATTTTCCAGTAACCACTCTTATAGGCACTTGATGAAAACCCATTGTGTAATAACTATAATATTTCAAATATGTATTTTTCTAACATTTTCATGTATCTTATCACACTTTCAAATCACTGTTGATCTAAACCTAAACCACAATAAATAACACATTATGTCCAAGGACATGTTTGGTCATTTGATGTCACAGTTTTGAGAAATGTCACTTATGTTTGGGAAACAAAAGAGCGTACTCCGCTTCTCATTGTCTTTGAGCAGATATTTACTCTATTGTATAGCCATGTGTACAGTCATCCCCCATGGGATTTCAGACCATTTTCCTTTTTGGCTGTTCCTACCCTGACATGCTGCGTGCCAATTCAACCTTGTTCTATTTGCATCCATGTGATAGGATTGATCATGCAGTAAGTGTGTTCCCATAGTGGAGTAATTTTTACAGGGCTAACAATTGTGCTGTGCTAAACCTGCCTGAGAGCCAGAGAAGGAAAAAATCCTCCATGATTTTGTTCGCCAGTCATGCCAAAGAATTAATTCTAAAAACTAAATTAATTTACATAAACCCCATCTCTCCCTGCTATTTTTTGTGATCAGCATTAGATTATTTGTTATACTCTGTTGTCAGATGTCACTGGCAATGTACCAGCATCAGAGTGGCTCTGCTTCCAGCAGAAGGAAGTTTGGTAACCTTGACAAATTTTCCTCGGTTGCCTTTACAAGAATTGCATGCTACTATGGCCAGAACAAGCAGTGAGCTGTGATACATTTTGTTGGAGGCTTTGATGTCTACCCTCATCCATAAGAGGAGGTAGTAGATGACTTTTGCAAGTTACATATTAAATATATATATAATGTTTGTTGTCTTATTTGCATGTATATATATTAGGCTATATACACAGACCAAAACTGATGTTTGTGAAAGCCTCAAAAACAAAGAAATGAGAGTGGGAGAAGGTGGAGTAGTTTTCTAATGTAAATAGAAAAAGCATCAGATAACCTGAGGAATGATGGTAGGTGTCTGAAACATGGCCCAGAACACTCAGAGTATCAGAACTCAAGCAGGAGAGTTTTAGTGATCCACAGGCTTCTAGCACAGAGATAGATAACACAGTAAGAGTCTAAAGACTCTTCTCCTAAAGAGAGCTTTAGCATGTCTAAGACTCACAGGAGATAAAAACTCTTCATCACGTCCCATTCAGGATGATAACAGGGAGGAGCAGGAGGATGAAGATTAGAATGACCATTTGTGCAGTTCTTGCAGCTTTCCTTGGCACGTGAGAGTGTTCAAAACCCTCTTCTCACCTTGTTTCCCCCAACCCGCAGTTCATCCAACCAGGAGGACATTTTCCCTTCCATGGTGGGATTTTATTTCCTCTCAAAATTCAAGCCTTGAAGAAAATGTTTCCCCTTCAAAAGTTCAGTCAAAATCAATGCCTTTCAAGAGAAAGTAATTTCAGCTTCATTAAGGAGCGGAGTTGTTTTGGGTTTTTTTAAGGAAAAACATTGAGTTGAAAAACTAACAGCCAGCTCTAGATCATACCACTTGTAAGCCGCAATGCAGTCATGTAGTGCTTAAAAGCTAATTGCTCATAAAGCTGAGCACTCCTTTACATGTGCTACTGCCACATCCTTCATCAGCCCTCAAAAGGGGCTTGGAACTGAAGATGGCCTCTAAACCCTTGAACCTCTCTTTCTCTGTTCAGATTTCTTTACAGTCTGCATGGGAGAGTTAATATATTTCTCCAACTGACAGCAAAGACTGAGCCAAAGTCTCCTCCTTCCCTTGATTTACAGGAATATAATAATTCTCAAGTCAACTGAGCTAAAACTGGTGTAAACAAGAAGAACCAGGCCCCCAGGAACAGGAGTACTGCAGGAGCAGTCATCACTTTTAAAACATGGCAACGTTTCAGAAAAGCACTGCAGATGCTTTGGCTCCGTCCCTCATTCAAGCTGAGCATCACTTTTTGCTGCTGCACTTTGCTTATTTCTACCAAGTCTCTTTAGGCGCTCATGCTAATACCTTGTACTTGATAGGAGATGAGTGTTTTATAATTAAGCACAGATACATGAAATACCCAAAACTACATTAAGCTTAAACACATTTTCAAAAAGTTGTAAAATACTCTTGCCAGATTCTATACTCTCAAATGGATTAATCTGAAAAACAACTGGGACTCAATTTAGACCTTCCTGGCAGCAAGCAGGAGAAACGTCAAGCTCAATATTTTACTTTATTGAAGACCCTCTTAGGAGTCCATCAGAAAGAACTCTATCTGCCTGGTAGCCAGCGATCAGTGGGAGGTAATATTTAGTTTATTAATGTGGCTTTGATTTTTTTTTTTTTTTACACTGTTGATGAATAGTAGTAAACTAAGACCTTGATCCAATTTCCCCTTCTCCCTTTCTGCAGGAAAGGCAGCGAAACATAGATAAAGTTAACAAGATCTTGCATAATATCAAAGTGCATTCCGTAGGTCCCAAGTTAACCAGACATACAGTTTATTTGTACACTAGGATGTCTGCACTACAACATATGCACAGAAACTGAACACAATTTAAGAGACCCTATGCTGAAGTCAAGGTTAATTTTGAAATATCCCTTCAGTCTCAAGGCAACACTATGGATTAGTAGGTGTTTGTGTTGCACAGAAGAGTGGCTTTCACTGGTACTTGACAGTACAGGTAAACCACCGTAGAGTTCTGATCATAAATAGGCTGCAGCTTAGTTACCAGCAGTGGATTTAAAAAAAAAAAAAAAAAAAAAGGAGCCAACACAAAAGGCAGAAAGTTTTTGCCATGTTTTCTTGTCAATAAATCAGAATGAATTGCAGATTCAGGCAGAGATGCTGTCTCAAATGTTATGATTCATGTCTCCCATCACATTACATTTGACTTATACTGTTATTTGTGGGGGTTTAAGGTTGTGTTGCTGGGGAGTGAGAATATGTTGGGGCTAAAACAGCTGACGGGGGTAAAACTCATGTGGAATAAACACTCAGAGCATGAAAACACAGTAGAAAGGAAAGCTAGGAACTCTTGACTAATCCTGTATGACAGCGAAGCACATATGGAGTTCCTGACTTTCCATGATGACTTCGGTGGGGCTCTGCAGTGCCTAACTGCTATTGGCAGAGGTGTGAACACTTCACAGCCCATTCCACGTAATTAAAAAGCTAACAGGCAGGCAACTAATGTTGTAGAAAAATCTTTAGACTGATGCTCTGGCCTTCAGCAGAGAGATATTTCACTGATAAAGTCTGGATTGCATAAATACCCTGACCATACAGATCAAGTTTCCTGTGCTTGGTTGCAGCTCACACTCCATGCTAAGGGTTTTGATGGGATTTGATTTACTTTCCAGTAAGGACAAAATGAGGAGGAGTGTTGGTCCTAAGGGAAAGTGTCCATAATTTACAACAAATGGGAACTTGGAACCTGGTTTCCAGCACTGCAGGAAAGCAAAGACCAAGAAGAGGCAGAAGAAGTGTTGTACATGTCAACATCTGTGGAAAAGTAAGCTAGCTCTGCTAAGGTTTGGGATTTTGAAATGATCACAATAAATGAGGAACTGATCCCAACAAAACTGGAAAATGTGATACAACTGCAATCAAAAAGCAGAAATAACCATTGGCCAATGAATTGAGAAATAGACATTATTGTAAAAAAACAAACAAAGAAACAAGACCACAAACAAACAAACAGAAAAAAGAAAAACACAAAAAACAAAAACAAAACAAAACAAAAAAAAACCAACCAAACAAAAAAAACCACACAACCTTACAGAACAGTTGTTCATGGCACTTGAAAAACTCTTATGAATATGCAAACCATAGTGATAAGGAAGAGAAAACATTAATTTTAATTGTATTAATGTGTCCAAATCTAAACAATTAAGCTTGTTTCTATCCTTCTCTCCATTTTGAGGCAAGCAGAAGTTCAGGAAATAATGAGTGGTTGCAATGACTTATTGACTCACTGGTGGCTCAAGAGGATGTCAGAAATACTTATGGTTTTTGTCTCAAACCTAGGAAACAACAATTAGACTGTGCAATACAAGCATCTACATGGACAAGGAATCACTTTATCACATATGATAAGCATTGAATAAAGTACATAGCTGGTCCTAACTCTGACCTCTGATTCAAGAAGTGGTGTGTCCATTTGAAAAAGCGGATTATTCCCAAGGGAAAAGTGTGATCCTTACTGATTTATTATTATTATTATTATTATTTTATTATTATTATTATTAGAGAGGATGCAGTTTGAAGAACTAAGATCTAGAAGGTTAAAGTGCATAGAAAAAGAAAATCAGGTCTACTTTTAGTGGTAACATGGAACACCTTTTTCAACAATATTTTAAGATTGTTTTATTCTTCCCCTATTTTGTGGGGGCTACTATAGGACATCTGTTACTTAAAATGGCTGCTTCCCTTATTACATATTGGTAGCTCTAATAAAATTGTGTTTATCCACAGATATATAAAACAAACAGCATTTTTCTAGTATTTATATATAGTATTTACAAAAAAGGTTTCCAGTGTGGAAGTCAATCCAACCTAATCACAGATTTTCTGTCACATTTACCTTGGTACCAGGACTACTATCCATCTAGGAAATTATTTCTTGTAGAGATACAGGGCCAAATTCTCCTGTCAGTTACACCAGTATGCACTTGGAGTGCTTCCAAATTAGCTGAAAATCAACAGAGGTAGCTTAATATGTTCTGGTGTAAATCAGAAGAGTATTTGGCTTCTGATCTTTTGATAATTATTCAAGAGTAAACAACTCTCAGTTGCATCACAGGAGAGCCCTGGAATGTGCAATATCAGAAAATTGAAAACAAACTAAAACCATAAAATTAAGGAATTCAGCACAAAATTCCCTTTGTTTACTGTCCATGGCCATTTCTTGCAGAATACTCTTTTGACCATTGACCTGCACTCGGACACCCCCAGGACTCTGGTTTATTGTGTTTGGTGCCTTGTAACTGCCAGTGCATTATGAGATAAGAGTTTGTAGCAACACATGGCAATAGGGGATCTGTGCGCCCATGCTTCATTACTTCTTGACCTTTCAGATGATACCCAATTGAAAAAGGATCAGCTTTTACATCTGGCAAAAGCCTAATTTACTAATGTGCTGTCCTCCTGAGTCACTGCTGCAATACGTCTGCTGAACTTGGATATCTTGACCCCTCTCCGTTCATTGTTGCTCAGTTATTTACTTTTGACACGCACACATAACCTTGGGGTTACTTTGGAGCTTCAAAATTTGGGGTAGAGGCATGAATGGACCTTATATTTGAAGTGAAAGCAAATCGGTGGTGGATTTTTAACCCAGTATTCTCAAGGCAGTCATTTACCAAAAACAAACAAACAACAAACCAAAACAAACCAAAACAAAAACAAAACAAACAAACCAACAAAAACAAAACAAAACAAAACAAAACAAAAAAAAGACCACCGGACAAACCCCATAACAGAACAGGAAACAAAAAGGAAAAAAAAAGAGATCTCATGCACTGCCAAGAAATTTAACTTGGCTCAGAGCCTCAGCATATTAATTAGGCCATGGCTTCAGAGTCTTCTTCCCACAGTACCTTCAGAAGAAAGGCACTGTGGGTTCCATGTCCCACCTGCCCCATCCACTCTCTGACCCCACACTGTGTTTGCAACTACAAACAAAGAGGGTTATCTGAACTGGACCAGGGAGGGGAGATGAACCTTGGCTTTCACTCTCACCAGAAATGCATACTTTCAGTTAATATTTTCTTCTGTTACTTCAAGTCAGCTCAGTTTCTGAGATCCAGTTCTCTTCTTAAACCACAGAAGTGCTGGTGCAGAAATGCCTGCACAAGAGAGAGGATGAGGGAGGGAAAACACAGGGTGATGGCAGTGTCAGTCTCTTTTGGCTCAAAGTCCCAGTGGCTACAAGATAGTGTTTCATAGAAAACATATGTAATGGCATCAAAAGAAACTATTTTCTAAAAATTAAATGTCATCATGTGATCACACATAATTTTTGCTTCATTATTAGCCATCTGCTTCTTCTAAAAGTTACCCATTTCAAAGCTTGAAGCTATTAACCCCCAAACTTCATTTCTGGAATGAGTTTATTCTCCCAGCTTTTTCTTATACACATAAGGCTATGATCCTACCCTGGAATACTGAAACACAGAGCAAAATATATTTTAAAAAAATATTGTAGGGGTTTTTTTTGTTTGGTTGGGGGTGTTTTGTTTTGTTTGTTTGTTTGTTTGTTTGTTTTGTTTGTTTTGTTTTATTTTGTTTTGTGGGTTTTGGGGGGTTTTTTGTTTGTTTGTTTGTTTTGTTGTTGTTGGGGTTTTTTGGGTTTTTTTTGGCATAAGAAGAGCTGCAGTGAGAAGTATAGCCTTATATCTCCCTCGCTCTATTTTTTTTTTTTTCCTTGACTATTTTTAAGGGTGGGGTTTTTCACAACTGGCTAGTATGGTGTGAACTCAACCCTTTTTCTGAAAACTTGGGCATGAGTGACTGTCCCGTGGTCTCCAGTACAGCTGCTTCCTGTGCATGTGCATATTGAGTCTGATCAGGGCCTCAGCCAGTGATATTCTCAGACATGATCTCTGATTTGAAAGGTTTGGTCTGCTTGGCTTTCTTATAGTGGGGTTTAGTCAGTTTTGCCTCAGTAAATTGGGACAAAACCAGCAGCCACTTGGGAAATAGGTTTTTCAGAGTCAGAAATCACTTAACCAGTAGTAGTTACCAATACATAAATTACCAGTCAGCTTTTAACCTAAGACTGGTCCTTCTGCACTGAAGAGAGGGCAAGTCCCAGGTTAGCCTCCACCACACCTTTTTTATTTGTGAAACCGAGAGGATGGAGAGGACAGAAGCATTAACCCCATGCTAGCGCCAGGTATTCCACTGCACATTCCCATAAATAGTTTTATTGTGTGCCACCTAGGCTTCTTTCTTTGAATAATACATCTCAGATCAAAGAGATCAAAATCAGGTTCATCTGTGCTTTGAAAACAGTTCTGTGATTAACAAAGTTTGCTGGCAAATCCTCTGATATCTCCAGGGCCAAAGGCAAGAAGTCTGGATTTCCCCCAAGACAAGTCCTCTCAGATTAGGAAGGCATTCTGCTCCCTGTAGTCACACACTTCCAAGGCTTTAAAAATGGCCAAAGAACCAAGCAGCTTCCTGAAGACAGGTTGGGAATATTGTGGGAACGATTTCTTGTCATGTGCAAAAGCAAGTTTTACTTTCTGTCTCCATGACTCATCCACAGAGATGTTCACCATTCATTTCAGCACCATCTGCATTCCAAGCAAAGCTGCCATCCTATGGTTATACCTAAACCTTGACTAAATAGAAATACAGAACTGTGAGTGCAATCTGGAGAAAAAAAGTGGGAAGGAATCACATGGTATCTAAAATTTTCTCGTCCAGTTGTACTGACATTATCTCATGCCAAAGCTTGTAATTCAGCAGCACAAAAACTATAGTCCAGGAACAAATGTTGAACATCCTCATCAGCTATTTCTCTTTGTTTGGGATCCATGAGAGCAAAGTTAGTAGAAAAGAATGAAACCGAAACCCGCATAGGGAAGAATCTGCTGAACTGGTTCTGTAGGCAAAAAAAAATAAAAGGGCTGTCCCACGTATTCTTAGAAAAGTGTGATATCTATTATCGTGAGCATTGCCATTTCACAGAGATGGAGACCACACATTTAATTCATTTCTACAGGATCTTTAAAAGGTGGTTTCAAGCTACTCTCTGAGGACCAGAGCTGGTTAATTGTAGCCCTGCTGGATTCCGCATATCACAAAGGGCTCAACAAGAGCTAAAGAAAGGGAGTTTAATCAGATCTGGAAAAGATGGTTCTTAATGGAAGTGAATTCTGCAGAGGATGATAATCATTAAAACTGAGGAGTTAATCAAAAATCCTAAAACAAGAAGGGAAATTTGAAGCATCCATGAAACATTATCCTCCTCCCTTAAAAAGTAGGTGAAAAAAAAAAAAAAAAAAAAAAAAAACAGAACCAACCCACACCACACAGTTAATAAAATGTTTAAAAAGCAAAACACAAAATGGTCATTTCTCAGTCACCTCCTCAGCCAGAGAAAAGGGGAAGTTCTTATTCCTGAGTCAGAATCACAGGACAGGTTATTGCATGGTGATTACTTTGAGACGGTGATTAAAGGAGTAATTTAAAACACTAGGATTACTAAAGGAAAGAGGAAGTTAAAACTGCCTTGGGAAAATTATTCCACATCCTCTACAAAGAAGGAAAATAACCTATCCTTGAATGCCACTCTGGAGGACATAATTAAAGAGGAATGAGAACTCCCTAACAAAGGAAAGTGTCTTAATGGGGCAATACATGAAACATTGTGCCACAGAAAGGGAAAAGCCGGAGTGTGGGGGTGTTGGGGAGGAAGCAGGCTCAGTTCCAGCTCCAAAGGCAAGCTGTGGCCCCAGCAAACGAGGGGAGAGTCCTCCCAACACAGTATCACTGCCCTATGTGCCCCTTTAATAAGGAAGTGGAAGGCACTTCTGAGACTAAGTGATGAGACTGCAGCTGCTTCTTTGCTGACACCCTTCTTGGCCACCTGCTTTGCCAAGATGATTTTAGCACAGCATCATGAGATAAAAGAATGAGCCTGTGCTAAGCTTAATCATGCTAAGTCACTAAAATGTAAAATATTTTTGTCCCCAGTTACCAGTACTAATGGCTTCCTGTCTTTGGCAGCTCTGTTGCTTTGATTTTTCAACCTTGGTTTTTGACCTTGACCAGCTGGGCAAAGTCCAGGTCTGAAAGTGGTCTGAATTCAGTGTTGACCCTGCTTGGAGAAGGAGCTTGGACCCCTGAACTCCTCTCCTACCTGAATGTTCATGACTTTCTTTCTCTCTGTAAGGTCACTCTAAAGTGAGTGCTCCATACAGAGTCACATTATCACACTGATTTTAGGGAAGATCTGTAATAAGGTAGAAGACAGTGCTAAAGGGATGCAGTGCTCCTGCTAACTTTTGAGATTAAAATACTTTGGACAAATCATATGTTTAGGAAAACATTTTGATTAAATGGAACAAAAAACTCATTTCCCAAGAGAGCAACAAAAATAGAAAAGTTAAGGCAAATTCTCATTGGGGTGTGAAATGAGACCTAATTTAAAAGAAATATCCTTAAAATTGATGTCTTATGTCTTGAAGAAGTAGCCCCAAAGAGCAAGAAAGGCTAATGTAAATCCTTCATTACTAAGTTTAGGAGGTTTTGACCCTGCAAGTATCCCATCTACCTCATAGCTGGTTACAACTTGCATTTATTGAACATGACTGTCATCCCACTATTTAAGGTATTAATTTTCAGGCTGCAGCCTGAAACATCTAGTCTTGGGCCACAATAGCTGATATAATGGCATCTCCTCTTCATAATAAGATTTTTTTTTTTTTTAAGCTGCATACCTTATCACCCCATCCAGCAGGCAATAACTTCTGTCAAAGAACTTAAACCTGCAGCCATGGCCTTAATCTGTTCCTTGGGAGCCCAAGCGCTGTGGGATTGCTCACCCTAAGGGCACGCTCTGTGAAATATTACACTTTTCAAAAAGTCCTGTCACACTCCCAGCGCCCACCCCAAAGCTGTGCCCTGTGCCAGCCCAGCTTCCCAGTTCCCTGCAGAAGCCACATGCCCTGGCTCCTGCCGAGCACTGCAGGGTGACTGCAAGGATTTCTGCTCCTTCTTACTCAAAGTGTGGGGCAGACCCCCATGTGAATCTCCAGCAGGGGCAAAACCTATTTCTACTCCCCAAGGCTGGAAGCAGAAATGTCTCTTTACACTTACCCTCACCTGAAACTCTGCTCCAGCTGTTTGTATCCAGGAAA
>NC_053453.1:72800292-72845292 GCF_015227805.2 Hirundo rustica
GTTTTAGCCTAAATTGTCTCCTTTTCTCCCAAGTAATGGTGCTGCCAGGGCAAAGCAAAATGCATACTGTGCTTTTGGATTTGAAAATTTATTTTGTGTTTCTTTTTTTTTTTTTTTTTTTCTTTCTTTTTTCTTTTTTTTTTTTTGTGATTTCTTTAAACTAAATTTACAGCACAGTAAAAAACAAAGTGCCACGTTCCCCAGAAGCCCACTCACGAGAAAAAAAATCACTGACTGAATGTGATCACAGGAGCAAACTGGGCAGGATTTGCTGCAAATCTAAACCAGAGTCACACTTGGGGCTCATATTTGTTCCCTCCCTTGCTCCTGGTAATGCACATTAAATATATGCAAAGTAGTATAATGTAGAAACCAATTTTCTTTGGCATTCTTTATCCAAGGAAGGAGCAAGAAGACAGTTACAAAAATAACACGCACTGCAAATGGAAGGACAAGGCTGGGGAGAGACGAGAAATAACTTTAGAGGGAGAACGTGAGGGGCTGAGCTGGAGAAAGAACCAGGCCGCTGGAATATAGGAATGTTTGATTTGCAGGAATATTTTAGAGGCAGCCTCTCATTTCAGGCAAGGCAGGTGCACACGCTGTGCCTTTCTGTGGAACGGGACCACGGCGACTCACTGACCACGCGGCTTTCAGCGTGTGTGCACGGATTGATCTACGTGCAAGCTCCTGAACTGGAGAGCAGGGAGCCATGCAGCTACAGCAGCACCAAGCTGCTCGTCCAAAAGCTCACCAGGACCACGCCGACCTCCAGGCAACTTGTTATCAGGTGCTCATTCAAAGCTGCACTCACGCGTGGGCTGAAACTCTGATTTCCTTGGAAGTGCCTTCCACCAGGTTGCCTGTACGGCTGTGTGTGACTGCTCCTCCCTTTGTTTAGTCCATCTTCACCACAAGCTTTTCTGATAATCCTCTCTGCCTGCTGACACAGCCCTTCCTGGCACATGGGGCTGGTCCTGTAATTTCAGCTTTGTAAATAATTCCAGCACCACACGACACGTACCTACAACCAAAAACATAAAATCTCAGACTTTGAAAGCTGTAGGTTTGGGATGCACTAAGACATGATATGGAAGAAAAGAAAAGGGAGTGAGTAGAAGGGAACTGTAAATCAGGAAAAGTTTGGTTTGTATTTTTAGCGGGTCCAAAATCTCCCTCTGGCACAAGCTGTGTATGACATTTAATACAAAAGGAGCTGTGTAACCCTTTGGTAAAATGAAATAACAACTTAAGGATGGCTCATAAGCAAAATCAAAACTTAGAAGGAAAAAAAAATTTAAAAAAAGCTGCAGTTTAAAAACTTCAGTGCTTTAGAGACTAATAAATGGCTGTCCATTTTGAATAGGTGCCAGTACTGACGTGTTGTCTCATCAGTAAATAAAGATGTTAACAGTTTACTTTTCTTGACAATTAACAAATTGTTTTTAAATATCGAGACCAAATGTTGGCATTCTCCATAAATCTCTGCGTCAAACAGGTGCCCATAAGATACACTTGCCAGACTTAAGTATATATGAAAGCCAAATATAAATACAGCTATCATGGTGCTTTCAGTACTTAGAGCCAAATCCGACACTGATGTAATATCTCTGAGTTAAGTTATGTGTCCTCAAAGATGAAACTGGTTCTTCCTTTATAATCAAATTCCATAATGCTGCTTTTTTTTTTTTTTCAGATATCATGGAAGTAAATACTTTTCATCATGCAAATTCATTGAGCAAAGAGGCTTGTAGTTCTAGGTGAAAGCCTGTTATCTTTGTTGTGAAGAGAAAGGCGAAGAGACCATTTCCTAATTTGAAAGGAAATGCCCTTCACATGCTTAAAATCTTCAGTTGTACTTAAGATTAATTCTGAAAGGCATTTTCTTACTCTGGAAGTCAAATTTCTGGTGGATGCTTTCTCTGGGGCTAAAATTTAACTTAAAATGGAAAAAAATACTTTGCAGCTCAAAAAACCCCCAAACATTTTAAAAGAGTTGATAGCATTCTCAATGATGAATATCTGAGGAAATTTCGAAATTAAAAGGACTGAGATGCAGAGGTTTAAGAAAAATGAGGCAGGCTGGTACCACCAAAGTATCTGTGGCGGCCAGCAGGTCCAGGGGGTGATTGTGCCCCTGTACTCCAGCCTGCTGAGATCCCACATGGAGTGCTGCATCCGGCCCTGGGGTCCACAGCATAGGAAAATCGTGTTGTGGCAGATCCAGAGGGGGGCCACAAAGCTAATCAGAGGGATGGAGCAGCTGTAAAGACAGGCTGAGAGAGGTGGGGCTGTTCAGCCTGGAGAAGATAAACTGTGGGGACACCTTAGGATAGCCTCCCAGTACCTAAAAGAGGCTTATAAGGAACATGGGGACCGACTTCTTAGCAGGGCCTGTTGCAGTAGGACAGTGGATAATGGTTCTAAATTACACAAGGGTAGATTTAGACTAGATGTGACCGAGTGGGTGATGAGGCACTGGAACAGGTTGCCCAGAGAAGTGGTGGATGCTCCATCCCTGGAAACGTTCAAGGTCAGGTGGGACAGGGCTCTAAACAACCTGATCTAGTTGATGGCCCCGCTTGCTGGAGGTTAAATTAGGTGACCTGTAAAGGCCCCTTCCAACCCAAACTATTCTGAGATTCTGTGGTTCAGAATCACAATCTCTATTCCGAGATTCATTGCCTATACTCAGAGAAACTGCAGAAGAGTTGTTGCTGGGGACAGTTCAGAAAGATTGTCTTTGCAAGTCACATAGATTGAGGATGTCATCCTCCATGTAAGAAAAAAAAATAATTACATTTGCTGTATCATGCATTACACAAAGACATCAAGGATTTTTTTTCTTTCACAGCTTTATTTTGCTTACTCCTACCTCTGTCTCCCTGTAGCACCCAGGTATTTCCTTCCCATTTCTGGTCTCTTAACCCTTTCCAGAAGCTACAAGTTATTCCATTCCCCCCACAGCTATCACTTAGTCAGCTTAAGTGATTCTATAATAGAATATATTAAAATTCTTATCTTTGAGCTGCCCTGATGTATCATCATACAACGGGATCTGTCACTGTGTTTGAACATCCTTATTTAATATGTTAGGATGTTATCTGCAATATGTCATATCGCTGTCCCTGGCTGTACCCTAATACATGAGGAAAAGCAGTGGGAAGAAAGCACCCAGGATGAGCAGGAGTGGAGGCACAAAGTCCTGAAAAAGCACTGGGAATTTGACAGAGTTCACCAAAGATAGTGTAAAATATTTTCCAGTAGAGCAACATTTGGACTCTACCGGTTCCTCTTTCTCATCACTGTAGGAGGATTGAGATGATTCAATAGTAGTAGTATTTTTTAAAATACTTTTAAAAGTAGAATTTAAAAATCATGTAATACTCTTGAAAGTAGTGTCTGAGTAATCTATGTCACAATACTCAGTGGTGCACTCAGAATCAGAACAGAAACTGAATACCCAGTAAAATTTATCATGCAATTAGATGTTATTTGGCTATATCTCTGCTATTCCCTGTTTTCTCTTTGCTGAAGGGTAAAACATGCAGTAATGAGTGTCAGCTATAGTTGTCTCACCCAGATGTGTGTAAAATGTAAACATGAAATTAACACACCTTAAAATGCTGGAGCTTCTAAAACACTATGTTAATATATTTTAAATTGGGATAAAAAACATCCAGGATGTTTCTTCCTGTCCAGGAGGAAATCTATCAGTTACTTTTACTGAGAGAGTGAAGGAAAGAAAGAAAAAGGTAATACTTTCAGTGAATATAGTGATTACTAAAGCATTACTGATCAGTTCTCACTCAAATCAGTGCTCCAATATTTGTTAGGACAGTGGAACACATGAACACCCTGTGGTTGAGATTGCCTGGAAAATTCTTTTGGGCTTTGTTCGTAGTTTTGATACATTCATATAATAGCAGCGATAAAATAAAGCATGTTCTGATAACTCAATTTAGACTTGAATTAAACAAATACACACATATTTATAATTAAAATAATCAAATGCTAACTATTGCAATTAATGTCATTTTGTGTAAATGTGAAGGGCAATGCAGCAAATGAGAGTTTTGGTTCCATGGATTTGAGTATCCAACAAGATCTTGGAGACCCTCATAGATGAGCCCAATAGCAACAGTAAATGCAGACCCTGGCTTTGACATGGCATCTGTCTGGTAAATATGGATGTCTGTGTGCTCCTTCATCTTGTCAAGGGAAAATAACCAGTGTGGAGTTCAGCGGCAGAGATGTGCGTTGGCATAAACTTCAATGCTTTTTGAAAAGCAGGGACAGAGACAAGAAAGCACTCTCCTCCACGAGGGAAGCAGGAAGGTCATTTTGCTGTTAGAGAATTGCTTTTGTGGTGACTCCTGTCTGGAAAACAGTGCTCCCCTAGCCCGAGAGGATGCTCCTCTATAATCCCCAGGATTCTTTCATAAGAATTCAGCAACAGTGAAACTCATCCTCCTCTGTGAAATTTTTTACCACTGAATCAGTTTGGAACCAGAGGGCCCAGGATACTTACTATCTCTCTTGGGAAGGATATTTAGAACATATCTTATCTAATGATCCTCACCACACTTTCTCTGGGATTGGAAAAGACTGGCCTGTACCTCTGGACCGGACCTTATTCACCAGCTTTGTAGTTTTTCTTGCATTAAATCTCAGCCTACTATTTCATCTTAATCTTGTAAGGGAAGAGTTATCAAGAAGATTGCTTTAGACTCTAATTTAGAGCATGCTGGGTTCATTCTCTTCCTCTACCCAAAATCTTTCAGGAACCATCAAAAATGACATTTTTTCTGTGCTCTAGCACTTGATATATACAAAGCGTGATTTTCAATTCATGAATATGAGGACAAATAACTAGATTACCATGACTTCACAGTCATATTGGTCATTAGATCAGAGTTAACATTTAAATTGTACCTTGGCTCATCACAGGTGGCAGCTTTGGCAGAAACCTTTGTTTACATGTTCATAAACTCTCAGTGCCAGGAAACGACTGTGGTGTTGGGATATATATGGCATAGGGCTCTACCTAATTTTCTATTTATAAGCAAGCTGTTTTCCCATGCAGCTTCAAGCCACAGCTCATATAGACTGAATTATGGGACATGGATCATGCAAAGAATATAATATTATTAAAAAAAAAAAAAAAAAAAAAAAAAAAAAAAAAAAAAAGTCTTCATTTCTTCCCAATCTGGATAATTTCACATCTTCTCCTTCATTTCCAGATCTCATCTCACATGATCTAATGACTCAATATCAAACCATCAACACTTTTATACAGAGATTTAATACCAGACAACAAGCTGGGTCAAAAGGAGAAGCCCACAATGCTGCTGTAACTTTTCTAGAGCAAGCAGAAATCATTTGGAACACTTGGCTGCCCCCTCTTTGGTCACCCCTTGCTTCTGTGACACATGGAGATTTGTGCAAATGGGGGCAGGAAGAACGAGCTTAAAACTTCATCCATATTCATCCAGAAGGCACATTTTTCTGCATACTGAGGGGGGTTTTTTGCTTCATTTTATTTTACCTCCACCCTGTTAGATGCAGTTCTGATTAAAAGCTGGCTACCAAGCTCCCCAAACTGAGCTCCTTCACTGATTAAAAGTAAAGGCAGTGTGCTCATGAAAGCCAGCAAATCTGTGAGTCAAAAGAAGACACCTTACCAAAGGGTCAGAATTTGATATAAGGAAGAAAACCTCCAAAAGCATGGAAGAAATGCTAGTCCTTGGGTAAAGCTATTCTATTGCTGTTATGAATCAGAGATTAATAATTCATTTCTTTACAGACTTTCTACTCTTGACTTGAAGGAGGTAAAATATTTTGAGAGCCCCAAAAAGGTGGGGGAAAATATTATGTATTTCCTGCCTTCTGTACATTTTAAACCAATTGACCTCAGTGGGGTGGAAAGGTTTTCAGGCTCATGGCTGAAAACAATTTTGAATGCTCAATTCAAAATTTAATGTCTTTTAGCTGGGAAAGAGAAGAAAAGGAGCTACCAAACTAATACCTCGGTTCGTATATCTCAATTTATAACAGCATCTTTGATCAAGGGATAAAGGAAAGTTAACTTGGCTAAATTTCAAACTTTCTAACAGGGTTGCAATTCAATACGTTTTCCTACTCTGTTACTTGTCCAGCATAAGCTGTTGTATATGATAAAATATTTTAGCCTGAATTTTTTTAACATGCTGTTCCTCTCTCAGATTTCAACAGTCAAGGAGACAGTGGAGGGGTGCATTCACTGCAGGAAGTTTCCTTTATCTGTTATTTGGTTATAGCTTCAGCTAATAACACATTGCCTATTCCTCAATATCGGGCAGATGATTGCACAGCCCGTGTACTCACTGACATTTTTGTATTCCTTGCATAAAGCAGAATATCCAAGAGCTAAAACAGTGTTTAAGAAGTTTGGTTTTTTCCCTTGACATTTTATGCAGACAGAGTTTTGGGGAGTTAGCTACGGAAGTAGGGATGATACTGCTGAAATATTAGAGTTCATTTTCTTATGCTAGATGGTAATGTTGCTACTGAATTTCTTTTATTGAAGACTCAGTTTGTCTTTAATGAAGTAGTTAAAAGCCTAAACACCTGCCCTGAAGTCTGTAGTTATAGTCCAGCCAATAATATTTTGAATTTTTGCAGAGTGAGCTGTTGCATAGCTCTGTGTATTGTACAATCTCTTGCCTGCATTTTCACTCTTTATGAAAGAATCCAAGTCTTTATTCCATGCCTTTCACTGTGTGGCACTACCTACTTTCATATCTCAGCATTTTAAAAACACTTCTTTATCTTCTTAAACTTGGATAAATTTCATTTGAAGTAAATAACATAATACTGATGGGTCACAGAGAAATCAAACAATAATCTAAAGCAGTGTCTAACTTCCCTCCTTAAAAAATAACATTATCAGCAATTAGATAGTGCCTTATAGTTTTCCTGTACTCAAACAGACCTAGAAAATTACAAAATGCTCCCCACAAATAACACCTTCACAGTATAAGTTGATAGCTATAGATCATCTCATCACAGTCTTCTGTTGAAAGAGCTATAGGTGAAGCACCTGTCTTATCTTTAAAGATCAAACCTTATATTTATTTTTTTTTTATAACACCAGCATTTACTTTAGATTCAGTCTATAAACTTCAGCAAAGGCTAATATTTACACATTTTTTGTTTTTATTTTGTTTTTCTGAAATCACTACCAGCACCACAGAGAGGAAAATGCCACCATAATAATAAAAAAAAAAACCCAAAGTAATAAATCTATTGAAAACACACAAAAGTCGTTTCTCTGAAGATCCTCACCATAAGTATAACCATAAATTCACCCACAGAAAAAGCATTATCTCACAAGTTTTATCAGAACCGAAAGACACCACCAGTTTTCAAACTGCAATAATTTCCTGCTACAGATATTGGTGATTCAGATTTGTTTCAGAAAGAAAATTAAGCAAAACTTAAACATAAGAAATAAAATAAATGCAATTTAAGAGGAAAATTTACAAAGTAGCAGCCTATGTTATTCACAGTCCAAAGAGAACACATTGGTTTAGCATAGAAATGACAGTAAAGTAAAATACACAGTTCTCTCTTCTGTTTCTTTATGATATGTGATTTTTGTAGACAACATAGTAATTGGTTTCTCCATTAGCTTGATAGCAACATCAACTTATTTTCATTTAATACCTGTAATAGCTGTATATTGCTGCACAAATATGTTGTTATGCAGTGGTTTACTGAAAAAAAAAAAAAAGGCAAAAAAGAGAAAAAGCCAATTCCCGTTTAACCATTCATGTTTAAAACAACCTTTCCTTCATTAGAGCTTCCCAAACCTGCTGTTAAAGAAGAGACAAATCATGATCAGTATGGGTGGTTTCAAGAGTGAAGCTGTAAAAGAAGAGGTCAGATGAGCCCAGGCATATGTATATTTACAGACTTGGGCTGATTGATGACTTGAACTGCCCTTGGAACCAGGAAAAAAGGCAGAGGTGTCTGCTGTTTCATCATCTTGAGCTGCTTCAAGCAGATGATGAAAGGATGAGTTCCTAGCACGGAGCTCCACAATTTGCGCTCCAACTGATGTGCACCATCTGTGGTTTCTACTACTCTTAGAGCAAGCCCATCCTAGGCAGTCTCCCACCATCCCCGAGTTCCTTATCCCTAAGTTCCTTATCCCTAAGTTCCTTATCCCTAGGATCCACCCCGATGTCTAGAAGAATTTTATGTGAGAAATGCTGCAGAATTTGTTTTAACCTAGAGGACCAGGGCCTACAGTTCAGTCTTTATACAAGATTCTTTCTAGGCAAAGACGTGACTGACGTTGCTTAAAAAAAAAAAAAAAAAAAAAAAAGATGCAGAAGGATGCTAAGTTATCAAAATTCTTCCCTTCACAAGATGAAGGTTAGAAACAGGCTCAAATATAATCTGTTCATTATAAATCTCAGGCCTTTAGGTGCTACTGAATGGTGGAAAAGCAAATACATTGATATATTACATAGAATAATGCTTGGCTTCCCACATACTCAGGGATAGCTTCCCTTTCGTTTTTACAAATTTTGGGGAGTTGTGCACATCAAAGCCATATCCCAGTTACTGAATTCACATCCAAAAAAAAAAAAAAAAAAAAAAAAAAATCTGCCTAAACAACTGCGTCTGCTGGCAAGGACAAAAGAACTTCTGTGGCTGCATTTTGTGAACAACATAAGGAGCAAACAGGAGTGGGTTTTACAGCTGAGGGCCACAACCTAACAGCTGTGCTGAACACCAACCACCTGACCCTGCGCACAGCCAGCTCCAGCACCAATGTGCTAGAACTCACCTAAGGAGAGAGATTGGTCTGATCTTGCTATTAATTAGGTGTCTTTATATAGTTCGTATTTTAATTTCTATGTATTTTAATGAGACAGTGGTAAAAGATCAAGCCCACAAACAAACAAACAAACAAACAACCCAGAAGGATTCTAAAGGTCACTGCCCTTCCTCCCTACTTCTTTTCATTTTGATGATTGGATTTTCTTCTTCATCTATTGTTGTAGAAGAATACTGCAGCTTCCACAGTTTGGTAGCCCTCAATCACACGTGAAGATGAGCCATCATCACATCGTGTTTTAAGTGGTCTTTTCCTTAAAGAACATTTTAATATGCAGCTTCAAGTTATTGGAGATGAATGAGTTGTAAGAGGGCAAAAATGCAGAGAAATGTGCCAAATGTGGAAGACAGAGCTGGAAAAGGCAGGTGTGTATCGAAGGAAGCACCCAGACAAGGAGGCTACTGGGGAAAGATGGATGGAAACTGAAAAAAACTAAATGGATTAATGGAGCAAAAGAGGAAGAAACTAGAAAAGGCTTCATAAGAGATTTATTCTACAGGCAAAAACTGGAGAGGCAAAAGCTCCTCTGGACCATGAAGAAGACTAGGAAAATGAAAGGTAAGACTATGACAAAGAGAGAAGCTAAGGAAATTGCAGGCTGTGAGAACATCAGAGACTGAGTAGGAATTCTGAGACAATAGTGAAATAGAATTATGCAAAGCAAGGGCTGTTGAGCAGGAAAAGAATAAAAGAGAGGAGAGAACAATGCTTCAAAAATTACGGATGAAGTTATGTCTTAGAAGAAAAAAATGCAGAATATGGACCGAATAGGTTACACGATGCATGCATTCATGTCACAATAGGTTGAGTGTGAGGGCAGAAGGAAATTATTATCTCAAGGGATTGCTGGATGATCCTTCCATGTTATTTTTTAGGCTGAGCCAAAGGTGACCCTTGTTTTTGTCCTAGGGGACAGTGAAGATAGAAGAGGGGTGGTTCAGTAGACAGACTCACTTTAGGAAAGATGCTCATAGATTACATTAAACTAGAGAGGGCTTGACAGGATTGCCTCAGCCTTTTCCTAGAGAGAAATCAGGTTTACTTTGGATTCAATCTCAGAGTTGGGCGCAAACATGCCCTTTCAGACAACCTTTCAAAGCAGGGCCACTCCTTGCCCTGGATCAGCCTCCAGGCAGAATGGATTGTTTTCACCTTATCTTGGAAAAACTTTCCAGTTGGAGGCTGTCAACAGGGACTCATGGTGAATCCTGCAGAGCGTGATGCAACACAGGTCAGACATTGACCCAAAAGGGTGCCAGAAAAAGGAAGTAACTATGAAAAAGATAAAACAACCAAACAAACAAGCAATCAAAAAAAGCTCAGTGAAAGAATGAATTGCACATTCTGGTTCAGTTATCCTGGAAGCTTTTCACAATTGTCATCACCATGTAACACAGCCACTGTCTTTTCAATCACAGTTTTATAGAAAGTGCCAGTAGATTAGGACAGCAGAAATCTAGCACCAAATATTCCACAAGAGGAAAAATTTGGTGTCCGCTGTTCCTTTAAAGCCAAAGAGCAAGTTTGAAAGGTGTCTGTATTCCCACCAGTGATAAATAGTGTGTCTAATTCCCATGAACCTAAGCAGTAGTCAGCCTCCTGTTTTGTTTCCTTCAATATTATGAAATTGATATTGAAAGAGAAGACTAGAAAAATTACAGACATTTTGTTGCAGAAATTCGTGGAAGGAATTTGCATTAATTGACACATTTACAGGAATCACAGAGTAAGAATTATAAATAATGGGGTTATTTTAAAAACTTTTTGAAAATGGATTTAGGAGGTCATTTACATGATAACCAAAATATAGACTCCAAAATTTCCGAACCTGGAAAGAACAGATAAAATTTTCAGGCGCAGAATCCATCTGTGGCTTTTTTTTTTTTTTTTTTTTAACAAAGGGGAGATAATTTAAGAGCAGTGTTTCTGCTGAAAAAGAAAAAAAATGTATCACTGTTTAGAGTCTTGGGCTCTTTATGTGAAAAAGTGTGGAACCACACTGTAAGTTTGTGTTTCCAAGTAATCACCTTGTTATAAAGACAACACTGGAAAGAAGCTAATGAAATTCCAAGGTATTCTAGAACGGCTGTTTTATTCTGATCAGTGGTAGATTACACTATTGACCAAGTGTCAGACACAGAGCAATCCAGTGATTGAATAAAAGTGGATACATAATCGGAGCAGAGAACTTTGCCAGGACTAGCTCCGTCCCTTTTCCTGTAATACCAAAAGAAACCTTTGCTCACTTCCCCTTTCCTTCTCTTTGCTATCCCCACCCTCATTCTCCTTTAGAATGCAAATACATTTCCTTTCGCCCCCTCCTGCTTTTCCACTGCTGCCCCCAGATAAAATAATGCAAGGTGCCTTAGCTGGAGACACTGATGAAATGTTAGAGACCAGATATTAATCTGTTATCTGTTCTGTAGGTGTGAGATGTGATGAGGATGACAGAGGATCCTGCTCTGCAGGCCTTAAGTAATTTGAGCCAAAGATATTTAGATCTGTCTCTGGACACTGCAAATCAGTTATTATGGGAGGGGGAGAGCCCTTGGGAAACCTACCTTGAACCATATTTCAAATGCCAGGGGACTTGCATGAAAATTGGGTAATGAATGAAATTCTGATTGCAGAAAAATCGCTTAGGGATGTGCCTGCTGTTGCATGCCACTGCTCTCTATGTAAACCCTAAATGCTTAATGATGTAAACTTTTGTACTGCAGATTTTGTAATGCATTCTCTCCTTCAAACTGCTTTTTCCTCTTGGGCAAGGGGGGTGTCGGTTGGAATACTAGTTTTGTCCGCTGGAAAAAGATAAATAATTCAGCAGCTGCTGTGATGGTTTAATAGCACACAGGACCAGGGTGTGAAGGAAGTAAACTTTCTCACTGGGATGTCAGAGTTACCCTTACAGAGAAGCAACAGCATGTCTGGAGCTAAGCTGTTGCCAGGTCTTAAGTAATATATTAACTTCCCAAGAAGAGATGTCTTTGTCATTCCGCCTAGAATTTATCATGCAGTTCTTTGTCATGATTTAGTTCCAGTGGAAGGAATTTCTTTCTTATCAAAGGCAGAAAGTCTGAGCCCTACACTTCTTCAACCCACGAACAACATGGCTCAAACCAGGGCCTCAAGATCCATCCGGGGCGCTGCCTTTTGTGAGAGCTTTTGCAATGTAGATATTGAGGGGTTTTTTACCACTCCCCACCCTGAATGTCTGGGTTCCTACAGCTGAATATCAGCCACCTCATCAGCCACTGGCCCTACAGAGCTTTCCATCCTCTCAGAGCTGAGCCACCTCTGGCAGGCTGTGTGACACCTCCTCACCTTTTCAGCTGCAGACCACTGGAAAGACAAAACACATCCCGCTCTCTTGTTCTGTTATGTATCATCAGAGGCGTGCAGATTGAGAAGGGAAGGGAGGGAAGGGCAAAATCGGAAATTTGAGCAGCTCAGAAGAAATACACGAAGAATTAAAAAAAAAAAAAAAAAAAAAAAAAAAAAAAAAAAAAAAAAAAAAAAAAAGTAGAAGGAAAAGGGGGCAGTTTTCCATACTGGCAAGTGGCACAGAACCCAGATGGGGCAGCACCACAAATTTTACTGATCACTATTTGGTATGAAATCAATCTGTTTCCTAAATTAAACCATTAACAGCTTTGATTAATCAAACCATAACAAGTTGATTAAGAAGAATTCTGTGTTCCTTGCTACATTTTTCTGTATGAAGGAAAAGATGCTTTATGAAAAGAAACCTATCCTCGTTTTTCAGGCAACTCTAGTTTCATATTCAAATGCATAATGGAGACTTATTTTCCAAATAAAACAATATTTTCTCCCATGCCTATTTCACTGACCAGGAACAGAAAAAGTTGTGTTCTGGGCTTTTTTTTTGTTCATTTTGTTTTGTTTTGATGAATAAATATACGATCTCTCTTTTACAGACTGAAAAACTGTGTATAAAATTGGAGCCATCTGCCACAGACAATGACAGGAGTGTTGGCGAGAGAGCAATACCTGTTGCCCAAATCTGTTGCTAAATTGCTAGTCCACAGCAATTTACTCTATATGCCAACAGTTTTATTTTCCAGTATATCTTTTTATCCAGCACCCAGAGTAAAAGACTTGTGATCATTCCAGTGGCACACTAACCCTGAAGTGGCAAGAAATACCTGAGATGAAAGCAAAATATTTGATTTATTTAATTCAGGGGGTAAAAATACGACTAATATGATAAAAAACACATTGAGATTTAGGAAAAGCTGTTCAATCAGGATAATTCCAGTTCCTACATCCTATATTTCCCTTCATTCCTTGAGATGCAGGCATGGAAACAGTAGATTTCTTTCTGCTGTCACTAATAGATGAATCATAAGGAAAAAAAAAAAAAAAAACAACCAGGTATGCATTTATCTGAACTTCTAAAAAGATCAGATTCACTGCATTATCACTCACTGTGTGTTCACTTTGAGGAGCAAGTGAATTCCCATGGCAAGAATGTCACCAAAAGCAAGCTTTAAATACGAATTGAGACAGTTAAGAAAAGTAAGTATCCGGAGTATTGTGTGCCAGTACTTAGAGCTGACAGATAACTGTAATCTAACATTAGCACAACTACAATCAGTGAGCCAGAATTTTTCTTTTACATTATTTTTTCCATTTGATTGCATGACAAGTACTCATTTTCATGTCTGTACCAGATCTGCGCAGAATTAACCCCATATTTCAGTGTAATGATGTTTTATTTGATTTTTGTTATTGCATATGTTATCCGTTAAGTATTGTTCTTGTATGTTATGGTTATAGCCCCTTAAGTATTTCTAAATACAGCATATCAGCTTACACTCTTGGGAAGCCAAATATGTCTGGGAATGTAGAGAGGAAAACAATGGATGGTGAGACTTGCAAATGTGGCAAAGATTTGCGGTGTTGCTACTGTTGGTGTCTCCTAACCTAAATGGATATGGGGACTTTTTCTTCTAAACTGCAGTAACTTCATGTCCTGCTAAAATCAAATGTACCATGTATTTGATGGACTTATTAATGGACCATATTAATGGACTTTGGTCAGGCACATCCACCAAAAAAATTTAATTCTTCCACCGGTGCTGAGGAGTATCACAGGATTGGAGCATCACAGAATGGTTTGGGTTAGAAGGGACCTTAAACATCATCTTATTCCAACCCCCTGCCATGGGCAGGGACATTCCCACCAGACCAGGTTGCTCAAAGCTCCATACAGCCTGGCTTTGGACACTTCCAGGGATGGGGCAGCCACAGCTTTTCTGTGCCAGGGCCTCACCACCCTCACAATAATTAATTTCTTCCCAATATCTAATCTAAACCTACCCTCTTTCAGTTTGAGGCCATTCCCTTTTGTCCTGCCCCTACACAACCTTGTCAATAGTCTCTCTTTACCTTTTTTGTAGGCTCCCTTCAGGTACTACAAGGCTGAACTTAGGTCACCCCAAAGACAATATCTATGGGAATATGAAAACAGTAAATGTAAAGCTAATTTCTGATTTGTTATTAAAGTGTAACCACCTTTATTTAACCCTCAGGAATGTTATCCACACTGAGCCCCTATCAGAAATTAATTGTGTGATTTCACTGGTGATATGAGTAGTTCCACTAATTTACTTTTTATTTCATGATATGGCAACAGGTAAACTAACATTTAAATGTATATGTTGTATATATGCATTTGTACACTATCCCAGAAAACAAGAAAGAACAGTGAGAAATACATTGGTTCCAAAAAAATTTGAATGGCAAAATGGAGATATTTTATAATGGCAAGTTTCTGAGGCATTGCACTAAAAGTAGGCAGGTTTTGAGGAAAAAAAAAAAAAAAGGCAAGAGAAGATGTATCTCAGAAGTGAGCCTTTAATTAGGTACATAGGGGAAGAGGTTGAATATCAATTTAAGCTTTAATGTGTCTCTCTACCAAAGAGTAACCAACCTCTTTGTACCAGTGTTCAAGGGCAAACATCTAATTTCTACAGGTGTCAAGGACAGGCAAAAATCTCGGCATCTCTCTACGCTAAGTGTTTTCTCCATGGACATCACCAGGTCCAAGGGAGTGACTCCATGTGTCACACACTGCCTAATGGGCTGATGCCAACAACCTTTCCCACACTGTCAGCTCAGCATTGGCCTTACCACCCCAAGCAAATCCTTTAACGTGCACCTGCCTCAGTTTCCCCACCCCCAGAGCAGTGGCAATATTTATTGCAACAGAGCACCAACGTCGGGCTGCTGTCACGTCGATAAGTGGCTCAGAGATCCCTGAATATGTGCCAACTTGGCACAAAAGTGTGTATTTACAAATGAAGATGTATTCCATTGTTATGAATATTGTGTATTACAGGCTGCTTGCATTATCAATTTAACGTGCACGAAGATTCAATCAAAGCTGTTTAAGACCTTGAGAAAGACACTGCTCTGTGTACATTCTGATAGGCCAAGTGTTGATTCAGCCTACAGGCACGCACAAATAATATCTGGAGTCATTAGGGTCTAGCTTTTTTAAAAAGCAGTTTTCAAACTTTGAAAAATCCTTTCTGTGTGTGATCTGTGAGTTGCCTTCTACGTTGGGAGCTGATAAAATGCAGGAATGTTCACATTCATGAGACAATAGCTCTGACTGAATGCTGTAAAATGAAATAGTCTCTTTCAGTTTTTCCTTTCAAAAGGAAAATTGCATAAATAATACATTTGGGCCTTGCAATACAAAACAAGCACAATAGCTACTTTACAGCTTTCATCAAAATGAAGGCCATCTTTTTCATTTATATTATGAAACTGGTAATACAATATCATCATCTGCGATTGGCTGAAATCACCTAGACGGTGTGCTCTCCTTTCCAGATAATGCCACTCACTCCCTATGTCAATGGAATGTGTAATGGTGGGACATATAAGACAAATTTTTTGTCATTGGTTAGCAATGAAGCTTAGAAAAAGTAATAATGGAGATTTATTGAGGAATAAGCAAAGCTTCCCAGTGAAAAAGAGTAAGACAATATCTGAAATGTTTCTGCATTCCCTGTCAATATTTTGCTTCTACATTTCTGTTCCTTTGCATTCTTAATATGCTCTTTTTCAAAGGGGGAGAGGATATGCATTGATGGAAAAGGTAGTTTACTTTCAGAAAGACTCTGCGATGAAAGGTGTATCCTTAATTTTCGGGTTAACATTAGATAGATGTCATTCCACCAGATAGGAAAAAAAAAAAAAAAAATTTAGGAGGTGTCCCAAAAAGACAAGTAGTTTGTGCTCTATTCCCACCACCATCCAGAGGGGTGTTTCACCTGCTCCCCACTCTCAGCTAAAGCTCCTTCTTTGACAGCTGTCTTTCCCCTCTCCACTTGCTCTGTTCCTTGCCTTTCATTTATTGACCTCAGTCTTGGACTAAACCTGACACTGAACCAAACATGGAGCATGACTAATCACACAAATCTATTCGCAGTCACCCTTAGGGAATTCTCCAGCCCTCGTAGCAACAGTTATTTTGCATTTCCCTAGCTCTTTCCCATATCACGAGAGAATGACATCATGTCTGGCTGAGAAATGATATTTTCTTTCATAAGATCATTGCTCTACCCTTCATTTTCCCTCCCCATTGTAGGTGGCATTCTTTATTTCTCAGATGTATTCACAAATTTCACATCCTGAGCTGATTTTTCTCCCTCACAGTAACCTTTCAGAAGAGGATGTGCGCCCAGAATGAAAACCAAAGCAAAAACATACCAGCAGCTCAGGTGTCAGCTGAGACAGACTCTTGGTAGAGCCACCTCTTAGACTGGTATTTTCTGACTAGTTCCAATCTACTCCTGCCCACAAAGGATTACACTGGAACTAGGAGTCAACTAATTGTTAAGTGCCCTGGCTTTAACATGCATCAGACATAACAGGGCATTTCACCAACTCTCTTCAGAGAGTTCTCTACTGAAGCTATACATCTAAATGCTATCCAAGTACCAAAACCAGCTCAGAAGGAGCAATGTTTTGTTCTTGGCTTGGCCATTTCAGTCTATTTTGCTGTATGTTTGCTAGGTCTTCCTTAGTCAGACTGGAATATGCAGAGTTGCCTTTGGGGGTCCCTGGGTTTTGTCCAAGGTCTTTGACTACACCTCATTAGACCTCAAAAGGATTCACTGTGCTAAGGCATCCCACTGGCCTATTTAGAGGCCAGCATGATGTGCTAAGCTGAAAACAAGACCTATCTGACCTATGTGACACAGCAATTCCTCGAGAATAATTTCTCCATTACTGTGCCTTGACTTTTCCTGCAGTAAAATGAAATTTGGCTGCTCTGTGACTGTTTTGAGCATGACTTGCCATTTTTATTGATGGCATTAGGCCAGATATTGTTTAACTAAACCCCCAGTTGTGTTTGAGATGGGAGAGTGTGCTGCTAAACTTCCATGGTTAGTGCAAACCCTACCGAGGGCTCTGTTTCTTCTGCACTTAATCACTCTCTCATTGATTTACAGTTCTATTTTCTGCAAGGACAGACTTCCCTTGTTGTGTTTATTGAATTCAACAGTATGGGTTCATAATCCTTCTCCTTTCTCATTTTAACATTAGAGAGAGTGAAAGCTTCTCACTTTCAAGCTGAGAGCTTTGAGTTCCACTGCTAAATGCAGCTGGAACTGAAATTCCTACCTTAACTTTTTAAATTGTATTTTCCCCAACAGATGAACAAACCAAATCTTCGATGCAGGCACTAAATTCAGGCATTCTAAATCCACATTTAGAAATTGAACATTGACACATATCTTCTGAGCAAAGCTGCAGCTATTAGATGTTATTTGAATGCCAAGGTCAACCATTAAAATTATTCCCTCTTCCCCATCATTATAATATTGTACTACAAATGTCATCAGGATTGTGACATGGATTGTAAGACTATAACATTAATTTTCAGCTGGTTTGCAATTATATTTCTTTCACTATGGAAGTGTTAGCTCTGATTTGATAAAGAATAATGCTGTGTCAGTACCTGGGAAGGAGAATTGCAGAGGAAAGATCCCTGGTACTGGGAATTCACTGGGAGAACTGTGTCCCTTGATAAAATCATCTTGGTCCAGGTCAAATACCAACATCTGTCTGTCGAGGTATAAAACTAAAATGTACAAATGATCAAATAGCCCATGGACCATTTCACAAAAGGTACTTGGAGCACATTTCTGGTTCTGTAGATATTTCTCCTCTATCTCATTGGACACAGCATTCTTCACTCTTTTTGTTCCATTCCCCAGCACGGTGCTGTGGCAGAATGTCCGGGTTCCCTTTGTTCTCACTTTTCTCGGGCTCTGCAGTTGCAGACCCTGTCCTGATGTGCAGACCACAGCACAAACACAGTGAGCTTTAGCCACTTCTGCTCATCCCAAAGCTCTTTCAAGGCTCACTCAGCAAGAGCCTCATAGTAAGCTGCCAATAGAGAGGGACTTGACTGGGACTAGTCAATGCCCTTGAGGGAGAATAAAAAAGGTCTTTGAAGAGTGGTTGTAAACAGTATCTAAGCACAGGAGGCTTAAATCTTGTTAGATGTGGACTTGTCCATTCTGCTTGATGTCAAACAAGAATTTTTTTTCTCACCTTTGTACTTATGGGTATAGAAACCTGTGGTGACTGTGTTTCTGTTAAGGATGAGACAAGATGGCTCCTTGATTCCAGGAGTAACCTGTTGTATCTAGGTAAAACCTCACAAAGGTAAGGCCTTGTAAAACCATGGCTCAGGCCTGCTACTTTGGCTAAGCAGAAAAGAACAATGGGAAAGTGGTTCAGCTGAATTAGAGGTAAAAAAACCCCCAAGTTATGCGACCATTGCATGTTCACATTGTGGTGTATGGTGCTTAGTTGAATTATGCTTGTTATGATTTAAAAGTACATAACTGATAACCTGCTAACTGCTTTAAAAAGCCAGGTTTTTACAATAAAGAGGCTCTCCTTTGCACCTGCCTGGGGACCCTGAGTCACTACAGGCCCTCACCTCACAGTAACCCTGAGAAGAAGCTCAATGTGGAGGGTGAACACTCCACGCCCAGTGAGGGGAAGTGCTTTTGCAATCAGCTGCACAAGCAGTGGTGTGAAAACTTCTTCTTTCTCAGATAGGAGGGGCAAAAAATGTTTTCTTGTTCACACGACCCATAGCACTGTTAACACTCCCAGATTTCTCCCTGCTAGTGCTAGCTCTGGAAAGGGAAACTGAAAAGCAACAGTGAAATACACTTCCTATTTTTGTACCCTGTGAGCCCCTTGGGGTTTTGATTGCATCCTCTACTACTACTTTTTTACATCCTACTACTGTTATTACTTACTCACCACCTCCTAATCATCCTGAAAGGCTGATAACATTAACAGCAATTAACCAGCTCTTCTCTAAAAACACGCTGATTGTGTAACAGTTAGGAGATGTGAAGACAAATAACTTAATTACTCCACACTTGATCTTTTCATACCTCAGCGTTGTCCTTTCCTGAGGGAGAAGCCAGAGCTGGAGGAATGAGGAGGAAATATGTTACAAAAAATTCTTAGTGTTAACCTATGAAAATCCTGGTGAGTGAGTATCAACAGTAAGCAGTCAGCTCACAGAGAAGACAATTTGTGTCTCAGCAGAACAAAACTGGATGTGTGCGGAAAAACAGTACCTCCTAAGAAGCACAATAAATTGTACTATGAACCCTCCAGCCTTTAAACAGGCCTGTAACATAATAAATCTTCTGTTGCTCCTTGTACCAAAGGTTCTCAACTCTTCCCTTGTGTCAAACATCCAAAGGCACTGTCTGAGCAGCACTTTGGACCACACGTTACCAGCAAGTGAGGTCCAGGCTCATCCTGGGCTCCAAGTACAAGCCAATGAATTGTCCCACATCTCTGCTTTATGCCACATCTCTGTATGACTGCCTTTGGAAAAAAAAAAGACATAAAACACTGGAGGGGCAAGGAGAAAGCAACCCTAGCCCAGGGTTAGGGAAAAGGGAGAGCAGGAGTTGGCAGGGACCCCAGAGAGCAGGCAGTGATTCCTGGGGGCACTTGGGCAGTGGTTAGGTGACCAAAAGGTGATGCAACAGCAGATGTTCAGGGAGAAGTCAGAAGAGGAGAGGGATACGAGTGAGACTTGGCATCAAAAGTTGCAAACCACTGACCTAACACAGAACTGTCTTTCAGAAACTGGTTCTCAGTCTCTTTAGTGGACTTACAATTCACAGCTTTCTTCATCTTACTAATTTCTAATATTCAAGTTTCATGTTTAACAGCAGGCAAAACAGGCAAACCCTCATCTAACAAGATTAAAGCCTGTTGTCCTTAAACACCACTCCAAGCAAGTGTTCAAAGTACAAAACCTGCTGCTTTTATTGAAAGTATGGAAGGCATTATGCTTTCCCCTTAAGCTCAGTTAGTTGGTTCATGCATTCAACTTAGACACTTCAATTGGTAAAGAAATTAAACCACTTTCTATAGCCTCATGAACAGCCTTGGTTTTTTTTACCTCTGCTCTCTGTCTCTGCCTTCTTGGTAAAACTGAATGGCCAGCAGGTTAG
Organism: Hirundo rustica; assembly: GCF_015227805.2. Classification (NCBI taxonomy): domain Eukaryota; kingdom Metazoa; phylum Chordata; class Aves; order Passeriformes; family Hirundinidae; genus Hirundo; species Hirundo rustica. The sequence continues at coordinate 72,820,729 of NC_053453.1, forward strand.
ACTTGCACCTAAGAGGAGCTTTGTTCACTTTTCTTGCTAAAGATACCAAAGGCCCCTGAGCAGGAGGTACATCCCAGGGCCCAGGGGTGAGAGGGAATGCATCCAGTCCTTCCAAACCCATCATCTTCTGCCAGGTAATACAAAGAGATTGCAATCTATCCTACCATCCCTGCACTTTTATTTGTCCAACTGCTCAAAGGTGACAAAGGGTAAGTCTCTGGACAAATGCCCTCAATGGCATAGATATCATAACCTAAAAATGTGTGTTCTATTTAATCTGTGGAAAGTAGGTTTTTGGGACATTTTATCTGTCTCTTACCCTTCCAGGGGCGAGTGCTGTAATGCATTAATTGGGTTTATATTTCATCGGATTTGTAATGTTTTTTCTATGTATCATGTGATCTGTCCTTGCCCAGCAGTGCCCATGCCCCACACTGAAATGTAACCTAACTCTGTTCCCCTCCTGCTTATCCCTGACTGGGTGGTGCCTCTGGGCCCTGCCCCCTGGGGAAAAAGCCCCGACAGGGGTGGGGCTGGGGCTCTCTGGCATCGGCGAGTCATCAGGAAAGGTCTCCAGCAAGCAGAGCAGGACTTGAAAATAAAAGCTGTAATATCCAACCCGGTGTGAGAGAGCCAGACTCTTACTTTTGCCATTGGCAGCCATCCAATCTCGTGGGGAATTCTACAACTGGTGCCCAACGTGGGGCTCAAAGCCACAAAAGGTTGCCAAAAAGCTGGAAGAACCACTCGGGGAGCACGTGGCCGAGGAATCTCACGCAGGCACGTGAGTCACGAAACGTAGCCCACCCACAAAGAGACAGACCCGTCAGGCTTGGCGTTCGCTGTGGAGTTTCCGAAACACAGGACTCTACAGGCCAGGGCTGCAGTTTTTTCCCTTGGACTCAAAAATCCCATCGGAGTGCTGCAAAGAAGCCCCCCGAATGGCAAGCAGCTCCCAGAGAAAGGACCACACGTTCATGAAACATAACCTTGGGAACCGAGACTGGGAGCTCTTTTTGCACCAAAAAGGGTCAGTCTCAGGCAAAAGGAGTGATTGGGAAAGAAAGGAACGCTGGAATTTTGGTGAATATTACTTTCGGTTTTCTCAGGGAAAATCTTTTTCAGAGGTGGGATTCCTCAGGGAAAAGGGCTTTTTCCTCTGTCAGGGAAGGTTTTGCTTTCAGAGTAAACCTTCAAAGTGCTTTAAATCGCACGCTTCTTTGGGCAGCCTTGGGGGGGTGGAAAAGGAAACTGTTTCCCCTTTTGGCTTTTTTTTCTCTCCAGTGAGGTTTTTTTTCCTTTCAGTTTCTCAGTCACAATAAAGAGGACGCAGAAACTCAAAATCTGAGCCAAAAATGGGTGCAAAATTGTCTGTGTCTCAAAAGAGAGTCTATCACAATATTTTGTATACCTTGGATAATGACAAGACCCATTATTCAAAGAAACAGCTAAAAAAACTAGCTCTGTGGTTGTTTTCTCAGTTTCCACACTTATCATTAGAGCAAATATGCTCCCCAGAATTTTGGGAGGCTATAACAAAAAAAATAGTTGAAAAAAATAGTCTGGCTCCTCTGACAATAAAGAAGATGCAAATTTTGCTTTTCATAGCTTAAAAAATAAGTTTGCATTGCAAAAGCAAATGAAAAAAGAAAAAAAGCCAGTTCTTTGTGACTTTTCCCCAGCTTGTACCTTTGCAGGCAGTCCGAGTGCTCAAACCTCCCATCTAGTGGTCCCCAGGTGGGAGGGTCACAAGATGGAGGGGATTCCTTTGTCCAAAATGGCCGAAGCCATGCACTCCCGAGCCATGAGGAGTCTCTCCCTTTGTCTGTCCCTCCTTCCTGCAATTCCTTCTTCTCCCCAGATCCCTCCTTCCCTTCGGTGCCACCCCTGGCACTGCCCTCTCCTCTGACTCTGCCCCTACCCTCAAAGCTCTGCCCTCCGACTCCGCCCCGTGTGATTCAAGCCTCCAGCCCCTCCCTGCCCCTGGTTCCCACGGGTTCCCCGCCCACAGTGCCAGTTCCCACGCCTCTGAGAGGGGGGAGAGCCAGGAACCCGGAAGCAGGAAGAGATCCCGGCTTTTCTTCCACCCCTTTCACATATCAACAGTCAAAGAGAGGGAGTGCTGTCCACAGTAATTGGGACCCCTTCCCCCAACAAGCGATTCAGGGTTTATGCAAAGCTCAGGCCAAATTATGAAAGAGAATACTTCTGCAACCATTTAAAAGCAAATTTAGCAAGGAATACTACAGTTCCCTTTGACCTCCAAAAAGATTGGCTTCCGGAGCTTTGGCAAAATCCTGAAACGGCCGTTGATAATAAGAATCTGCCAATTCAATTAGCAACCCAGCCCGATAAGTACTTCCAGCCTTACAGTAAAATAAAGCAGCTTCCATCAGAACCTTTAGTAACATTTGTGGAGCGATTAACCTGAGCTATCGAGTTACAGGTTAAGAATGAGGGAGCCCAAGAACAGGTCCTGGAGGAGATGGCTCTGGCCCATGCAGATGAACAGTACAAGGCAGCTATCCTCAGCCTGTCCATAGAACCAGCTCCAACTTTACGTGACATACTCCAGGTGTGTGCCAGGAAGATTCCCTTCATAAAAGCTCATCAAAACCACAATTCCAGAGTCAATCCACCACAAAAAGCTGCTGCTGCAGACACCGTGCCTCCTGGACCTGTGCCACGGCCACCGCCCAAGAGAGGAACAACGTGTCTCCTGTGCGATCAGGCTGGACATTGGGCATCTCAATGCCCTTTAAAGAAGCAATTTCTGGACTTTCGGGACAATGGGGGCTGGAGGTCTCAAAGGTCTAAAGGGAATTTTTCAAAGAAACTAGAAAATGTAAATGTTAAACTAAATAACCCTGCTTTAACCAGTTCTGCCTTTCAGCAAAAGTCACCAGATATGATAGTAAAGGATCCAGCCACCAGAGAAACAAAAAGTTCTCATGATCAGGTCACCTGGGGTCATGGGTACGCCTGTGTGTCCACTCCCCCAGATCTCAAGTGGGTGCCAGCTGTGTGGGTGAAACCTTTCATCCCTAAGAGTGCAAAACCACCTGCAGAGGGCCCACAAGTGGCCAGTGCTGCCTGGAGGAGGAGAAAGAGCTGAACCTTCTCCTTCCGTAACAGTGTCTTTCTAAACAGTTTGCACTAAAGGTCATTTTTCTTTTGCAACTTTAAAGGTACTCAAGGTCCAAACTCTGAGCATCTCCCACCAACCAAGCCTTCCTCCTTCTTAATTTAATAAGAAAAGAGGAAGTGTTGTAATGCATTAATTGGGTTTATATTTCATCGGATTTGTAATGTTTTTTCTATGTATCATGTGATCTGTCCTTGCCCAGCAGTGCCTATGCCCCACATTGAAATGTAACCTAACTCTGTTCCCCTGCGCTTCTCCCTGACTGGGTGGTGCCTCTGGGCCCTGCCTCTGGGCCCTGCCCCTTGGGGGAAAAAGCCACAGAGGGGGAGGGGCTGGGGCTCTCTGGCATTGGCGAGTCATCAGCAAGCAGATCAGGACTTGAGAATAAAATCTGTAATATCCAGCCCGGTGCCAGAGAGCAGATTCTTTCACTTTTGCCATCGGTGGCCATCTAATCTCATGGGGAAAACTACAGGAGAGGGAGACTGATGCCTTCTGATAGTGGCCCAGCCATTAAAACCAGGTGAGGCAGTGTTTCTTACCTCGTTCACCACTCCTCAATCCTCCAGGGGAGCATTTTAAGGATGGTCTGGAGCTGTTGGATCTGCCCTGGACAGCGGGCAAGCATGGACTCTCTGCTGCTGCTGGGCTCTGGACACCCCCATCCCACCTAGAACCGCGGTTCCAGAGTGACCTAGAACCGCGGTTCCAGAGTGACCTAGAACCGCGGTTCCAGAGCGACCTAGAACCGCGGTTCCAGAGCAACCTAGAATCGTGGTTCCAGAGCAACCTAGAACCGCGGTTCTAGACCTACCTAGACCCGACACCCACCCACCACCCCACTCCCCCCCATCAGGAACGGAGTTCCTATTAAGGCTAGATTGCCAATGGAGAGGCAGTAGGTAGTTGTTGGTAACATTTTTTGTAATCCTCCTATTTTTCGGATGTCTTGGTCTCCATTAAGATTGTGGATGATGGAGCCTGAGCACAGGAATATTATGGCTTTGAGGAATGTGTGAGTTGAAATATGGAGGAAGGCTAGCTGTGGGAGGTTGAGTCCAATGGAGACTATTATGAGGCCTAGTTGGCTTGAGGTGGAAAAGGCGATGATTTGTTTGGTGTCGTTTTGGGTGAGGGCGCGTGTAGCGGCAAATGGTGTGGCAAGAGCTCCTAGGCACAGGCATAGAGTGAGGGCGGTTTGGTTGGTGTTAAATATAGGGTGGGTTTGGATAAGGAGGAAGATTCCGGCCACTGCTATCGTGCTGGAGTGGAGCAGAGCGGAGACGGGGGTTGGGCCTTCTATGGCGGCTGGGAGTCACGGGTGGAGGCCGAATTGGGCGGATTTGCCTGTTGCTGGGAGAAGGAGTCCCAGGAGGGGTTTGGGAAGGGGAGGAGAGTTGTTGGATTTCTCCGGTGTTTGAGGTGTAGGCTAGTCATGCTATGCAGGGAATAAGTCCGACATCGCCAACTCGGTTGTAGAGGACGGCTTGGAGGGCGGCGGTATTAGCTTCTGCTTGGCCATGTCATCAGCTGATCAGAAGGAAGGGTATAATGCCCACTCCTTCTCAGCCGATGAGTAGCACGAAGAGGTTGTTGGCGACAACTAGGATTAGTATAGCGATAAGGAATAGGAGGAGGTAGGAGAAGACTTTTGTGATGTATGGGTCTGAGGCTATGTATGTCCACTAATTGCCCATCCCTATTTCTACAGTCTGTGGGTCCTTCAAGCTGAGATACTTGCTCTCAAAGCCTCTTAAAATTTTTAATATTTCAGTTAGAATATTTTGTGTATCTCCTCATCTCTGCTTTAAATTCCTATAAAGTAAGTGGCTTTTGACTATAAACCCATTCTTAGCCCTTGCATTTTCTAGCATCTATTTTTATACCTAAAATACACATAAATTGTATTAGAACTGTGTTTGCTGGACAGAGAGATCATTATTACCCACACTGATGATCACATCACGTGAATCTGGGTGCCCAGGAAATCTCTGGAGCCAGTACCCAGAAAGTAGGTCAGAGCCGGAGCCCAAACTTGGTGCTCACCCTTTGGTGCATCCGGGCTCCTTGGCTCCAGAGGGTGTCCAGAGAGGACAGTCACTTGGAAAACTAAAACGAGCAAAAACAACCACTGGCAATGAATCTGTTGTTGAAATTCTGGTATCCGACATCATCCATGTCATTTCACAAAGCAACTTTAACCCCTGGGTTGCCAATTCTCACTTCATCTAAGTAGTCACAGGTTCACTGTCACCCCTGTTTTCATCTGAATGTGTAAGTCAGACAACAAAGATGAGAGACAGGTAAGGACACAGGTAAATAGTTTCCATTGTGGGCCATCTGAAACCAAACTGAGCTAAATTTCTTGGAGACTCTATATGTGGTTATTGTGTGAGCAATACCATGAAGCTTTTTTTTTTATTCTTAGCCTTTGCTCTCATAATTTTCCAGACATTTTTAGAGATGTCCATCTCCATGTCAAAGGCAAAAAAAAACTTCTGCCTTTCAAGCAAATGCTCATACTGGACATGTGCTATCATAACACATTAAGAAGAAAGCCATGAAAACAGTGAGGAGGTGCCCATAAATACAAGATTTTCTGGGGGAAAAACAAAAGATAGAGGGCATTTAATGGAAAGGGACATTATACATTTCCATTTCCCCAGTTATGCTGTTATGTCAGACAGGACATCTCTCCACTTATTCCAAACTAATTCTGAAAATACTATATATCCTCTGTTTACTTTCCTGTCTTTGCTGTGGGTGGCTGAAAATGGTTCACTGACACTTCCAGGTGAAACCATGCAGCCATTTGACTTCAGTGTTTTTACATAAAACCCACCTCATTTTCTGTTTGGGGATCAATACAACAGCTCACAGAAAAGATTGGAGAGCAGCTTGTACATCAAAAACTAAGTACGAAAAAAAATTAACAAGCAAGAAATTAAATCATTAAAACTCATCAGTATTTTGCTCAAAATATTTCATCATAATACTTCACTCTATCTTGCTGCTCTAGACCGCAAAGCACGTTGCACAGGATGATAAATTACATTATCTTCATTTTACAGATGGGAAACTGAGGCAAAGGAAAGCAAATAGACTTTCTCAATGAATTGATAATAGGAAACTTATTTTCTGACTCTCAGTCTGGCAGTCTATTCAGTAGACTATCCTGTCTTTAATTCCTATTTGAAAAGGGTGAAAGAAATAGATGTGCTGTTATGTTAGCTTTTGCAAATCCATTTTCCCTTAGCACCAAGACAAAAAAAAAAAAAAAAAAAAAAGAGTCAAATGCTTAAAATAGTTTAAAATATTAAAGCACACAATAAGACTATTTAGTTGCATTTACAGCTGGCAGGAGACTCTGACATCCTATTTTTATTTTATATTTTTTATAGCTAAAGATTTCATTGTGCTCCCTGAAAATCGTGGTAGTTTGCCGACAAGCTTGCAGCTTCAAGTGCTCATTTTCAAGCCAACTGTATTTGAAAACAATGTTTGGCACCGAAAATAAGCAGAGATATAAGAAAAATATTAAAATCGCTATGGGAGTGACAGGAAAAAATGGAGTGAGACAGATTCCTCCAGCCTGATCCTTTATGATTCTTTTCTAGTTATTGAGTATATAAATTTCAATCCCCTAGTACAGCTGAGGGGGGAGAAAAATACATGATTATCATATCACTCAAAGCTGCACAACTTTAAAATCAGCTCCAATATAAATTCACTCTCTATAAAATGACTTTTAATATTCTTTTCCATAACATAAGTATTAAATTTTGTATGATTAAAAATTTATTTACTCTCTCTCCCTTAATTTAGATTTTTATTTGTTATCATCGCCATTCCCATCTGATCTCAAGAAAAAAATATCTCTGTACTTTATGGCAAGAGCATACCACTACCTGTGACACATCACTGGGCTTTGAAAGCTAAGCCTTAAAGCAAATTAAAAGTGACCACTCCAACCTGGTGGCTCAGACAATGTGCATTATGCTGCTGTTTCACAAAGGGAGAAAGGGGAGAAAGCAAGGGAAGAGACAATCCTTTTCCTGGGTTAGGAAAGCACACATGAAAGAGCTCCATGTCTACAGCAAGACACTGTCACCTAGTTCACGCTGTGACCCACTGGAATTTTGTCATATTAGCTCACCCTGTTCTTTTATAACTCACCTGGGTCTGAAAGTGTCCCAAGAAAAGTAAATAAAATGAAATAAAATAACATAAAGTGAAGGCTGTGCAGAATTATGTTCACTCAGAACATCACACCTGCATACTCTTCTCTCCAAGACATGGTAGCTCAGTCTGCGCCTGTATCAATTACAAAAAATAAATTTAAAAAACCCTAGCAACCTGAAAACTGCTATGATCTATGATAAAATGTGTTCAAGTAAATGCTGGCAAGAACATGGCCATAACCTCCAGTGAACCAATATCCTTTACAGTCCATGGCAGCTGTTTTGTGAAATTACTTGGGGTTTGTCAGTATTCGAATTTTTTCCAGTCGTTCACTCTTAACTTGAAATTTTGTGCATGTTTTTCAGCAGAATATAAGGGAATAGAAGGGGTGAATCACTATTTTAATCTAAGAGTTGTTCACTCAATAGGCATGTAAATCAGATGGTTTAACTGTTCCATATTCCTGCTCTCCATGCTCTACACACATTCAAATGGCCACACTACACTATCTATTGCAAATTAAATATATTTCAGAAAAACGTAAGAAAGGTCATGTTGGAATATTTCCATGGCATCCATGTCTCTCAAACAGAGGAAACCATGATATTTCCTAGGTAAAGCATCCCAGCTCCCACTTCCCACGTGCACGGTATTTCCACAGCGCAGGGATGGTGTGGACCCTCTCTCCATGGACCAGCCCAATAGAATTTTGGATGCACATCAGCTTTTGCTGTCTGCCACAAACTGCAGTGATTTTGATCAAACCTTTTCGGCCATGAAGAAGGGCCCGTAAAAATGGTTGGCCATAAAAAAAGTCGCCCAGGTGTCCGTTCCAGGTTCCATCAGTCTCACCTGGAGGGGCCAGCGTGGATGGCTGACACATCACCAGCCTTCTGCTCCCTTTCACAGCTCACCACGAAAGATTTAAACATAGTCAATGGGAAAGTCAGATTTTGAAATACTAAACTCCTACTGTAAAGGGAATAGCTTTCCCTGCACATCAGGGAATGGGTCCACATTAAAAAGAGCCAACGATGCCTCTCCTGGAGCAGCAGCTCACTCAAGTCCCAATAAAGACCATCGAGAAAAGCCCAATTTGAAATCAGTGTCCACATTTTCACCTTAATATAAGCTGATTTTGGCTTACTGTCTCTATGTACAAATAATATCAGATTTGTCATGGAGCTTTTATAGAAGATATATTTTAAGCCCTCTAAACTGCATGAATAACCCAAGGATTTTTTTTTTAAGAGCTATGCTCTTTTTATTTCACTGATCACTGTCAGAGCAAATCATAAAGGCTGAACCATTCTTGCCAGCTCTATTGTTTGCATATATTTTAAATAAAACTTTTATTCTATTTAAAAACACTTTGATGCTACTTTTCATGCATCTTTTTTCCTTTATAAGAATTTTATAAGAAATTATTTTGAGAAACCCTTACACAAATGTACAATATCCACATTGCTTTAGTGTGTGAAGGATGCTTCTGAAGAAGGTGCAAAAGAACAATTCCCCTCCAGACCTTGAAATGTGGTTGAAGTATTAATTGAATATTCTTGGGTGATAATTAGCCCAATTGTTTAACAGTCCAAGTGTTTGTCTGTATATAATCCAACAGAAGGTGCTTTTATTTCATGGTCCCTAGTTTTAGACCAATGAAATGCACAGGCCCTTTTGAGGAAGATATGCACGATTTTAGTTATCACACAGGTAGATAATAATCCACTCTCATTGTTCAAAAATCCTTAGGTTATTCAGGCCATACTGTATGCTCTTTATATTCAATTAAAAATACACAGTTTATGCATCAGCCTGGAAAAGAGGAGATTGTGGCCTGATCAAATTACAGCCTTCCAGCACCTGAAGGGAACTAACAAGAAATATGGGAAGGACTTTTTACAGGATTGAGTAGGGACAGGACAAGGGGGAATGGCTTCAATCTGAAAGAGAGAAGGTTCAGATTAGATATTAGGGAAAAATTCTTTACTGTGCTATCTTGGACAGTGGTCAAATGTCATAAATTACATTGCAAAGATACAAGAAATAATATTCCAAAGACAATGTTCTCCCCAGTTTTATACTGGGGCGGGGAGGGGATGTGTGGGATTCAAGGCTAAACACAGTGTGCAATGAGGGGCTGCAGGAAAGAATCAGTGTCATTGTGACGGAACACTGAGTGAATGTGGTGACCTTAAAATGCCCTTGGAGAGGGCCAAGAGTAAGGCAAGTCCTCTAGGAAGGAACTGCATATTGAGCTAGAGGGTTTGAGGCTACACTGGGTGGGATATGAAGGGACTAAGGCTAAAACTACTGTGAAATTTCTGCACCTCTGCACACTGACCCCAAAAAGGTGACATAGTCATCACCAGGAGCCTAAAGACAAGACACTGTACAAGTCACCACTGCACATAGCACTCAGTGCCATGATCTAATTGACACGGTGGTGCTTGACTAGAGGCAAATGGGGGTGTTTTCACGATAAATTTAAAAATTACAATATAATAGCAAAACAGGTTGAGCTGAGGAATTTTAAACATAATTACAGTGTGATATTAAATATTCCATTCTCTTACCAGTGTAGGGTAAGATGACAGATAGGAGATGAAATTTTAAAGTTCAGTCTATCTATCTATCTACCTACAGCAACTATCTCGGCATTTACACCATGGTCATCACTGCTTTATCTGAGGAGCTATCAGAGCAGTTGTGAACTGGGGAGTTAAAAGAAAAGGCCTCTTTTTATCTCAAAGGTCATGTGGATGCTATAAAAATACAGATATGCAGTTCTATAAAATCTTGCAGGTTAAAAGGTACATCTATTAAAACAAAACACGTGTTCAGTTTCGTGTTTCCCCGCTCCAGCCTCACTGCAGCTGAGCTGTGCTAGAGAATGTGGGTCCTGTTACTGGGGAGGAAGCAGCAAAATCTAAGAATGTGGGAGGTGACATGCAGGACACCCCTTTATTAATTTCAGTTACTACTATTCATGCTGCTCTGCTGGTTCTGTTTAAGATATGCAAATAATAGAGAATGTCTTGTCAGGGAGAGTTGATCCATCTCTTGTCCTTAATGGGACACCCAGAGAAATTCAGGCAGCAGCAGCTCCCCATCCTATGAAAAATAATCCCAGGGTCTCCTCTACCTCACCCACACTCTTGTTCCAGCAATAGGCTCTTGCACAGGACATGGGACAGCCTTGCAAAATTTCTCCTTTGAAAGGCAGCCAAACTCTCACTGCTTGCAAAAAAAAAAAAAAAACACCACAACAGGGAAGGATCTTCTCTTGTCTTTCATGAATCTGGTCAAATGCAGAAGGGAAAAGCAAGGGAGTATTTTTTTAATGCAAATATTACCCTTCTATTTTACAATCTTTAGCAAACAGCCTTGACACTCAATAACCCAATTAGGAAAATGGAAATTTTTTACTCAATTTATGGCTGTATAATCAGGCATAGTGAGGAAGAAGAAAGTGACAATGCAAATGGGGAAGATATCAAGGAGATTTTGTTCCCTTTGTCAAAAGGTTTACAACTCCCTAACAGAGACGTGTTGAAAAACCTTAATTTAATCTGCCCCAATTATTAAAAAGCATCTGTAAAGAAATTTATTTGAAAGGAAGAACTTATGAACAGAAATGAGCCCAGTTTTCTGAAATGCTAAGATCCCATACTCTTGCTGATTTCAATCAAGCCTTAGGGAAGTTCATGATATGGGAAAACAAAATGTCCACACACACACACACACACACACACAGAGGGAAAAAAAAATAAAAAGCACTCTTGTGTTATGACATTAAATTCTAGGTCTAATGTTGTGCTGGGAATAGTTATTTACACTGCTGGCAAATTTCATATCAGAAATCCTAGTCCACTGAGAATACTCTCCCCAACACTCTTCCCACCCCCCCCCCCCAAAAAAAAAACCCTAAAACACTCTACATTTAAAATTCTTCTGCTTTTTTTTTTTTTTCCTTTCTTTCTTTCTTTCTTTCTTTCTATGAAGTTTTAATAATTGTATTCATAAATGCCTACATATATGTAGATTTACAGGTCTATGCATTGAAATCTGTGGCTGTATATCACATGTGATGAAGTGGAACTTCACATGCAGACATAAACCTTGTACTGTTGAGGCGTTTGTGTTTATCTGGGTCCATTTCCTGTTGGTAACAAAAGTAAAATCTCAGGGCACTTATTTGTCTATTTACCTATGGATTTAGGTTCCCTGCTTCTCATACTCAGACACTGTTTCCCAGATCAGGTAGCTGAGTCACAGAACGAAATAATTCTCCAAGATCAGGAAAGCAATATAAACTGCTGGTAATATCACAAGACAGGTTAAACATACATGATAGATTACAGTGACATACCCAAACACTGGGTTATGCAATAATACTTTCGGTAGCTAGGCAACTTTTAAAAATCCTTCTAGTTAATTAATTCAAAGTCACAGAGACTTACATTTCTAAGCAACTTAACTACTTCTGAAATGTTTCCTAGCCTAAGTTGTCAAAATGCGTGCCATAATAAACTTGAGCCAGTTTAAACCCTGAGGTATCTTTCTGATGTTTAAACAGCTGACTGTTTCGCTGCTACCTTTTCTAATTAAACTGTACATTCTGAAAATAGCACTGTGACAAAACATGCTAATTGCTGATGTTTGAGTGACCTCCCGAGACTGGCCATATGTTAGGAAGTGCTGCTTAGCAGTGACTCGTTTGTGCGCTGGATTTGACAGAGGCGTTGTGGAAATGGGAAAGCCAAGTGTTCACTACTCCTGGAATGGAGCTAATTCTGGACTGTTCGGTGCACTTAAAAATATGGACCCCATCTGCAGAAACAGCCTGACTCCGCTCCCACTGCAATCAGTGACTACAGGTCAGCGCTTCATGCTTTGGAAAAACCTCCCTTTGACGATCACAAAGGATTCACTTCCTAATGAGAAGTTCCCCTCTGAGCCCTAGTACGACTTGGATAAGTAACTCCATGATCACACTGGTGCTCTCACAGTTTTATAGGGCTCCAGTCTTTAAATAAGCCCTAGCAGAGGCCCTAACATGCCTCTATTATTCCTTGCTTCTATGTTTAGTTTCTTTGCAACTCCACATTGTGCAAGAGAAATACAGCAGATGCAATGATTATACCTAATGTTCCAAATAATACAACTCCAGCAGCGTAAAATAAATGCAAAGGCCATTTAATGCATTTTATTGGGTTTGTAAAGTTACTGTAGGTGTTTATTACAGTAAAACCCCAAGTATCTCATCCTGGTAGCAAGTTATCACTCCCATACCTTACCTTGGAGCATCTTCATCGTTTTACATTCAATACCTCTGCTTCATGGCAGAATGTCCAATAAAACCATGCAAGAGGTTCACTAATGTCATGAGTTAGATCTTACTGTCAATCAGAAAACTTTGCTTCTTTAACGTTCACAGTGTGAACCTACAGATAATGCTTGTAATGTGAGCTGGGCATTTTTTGGTGGTTACTGTACTTTGGAATCAGCAGAAAAGTGTTTAATGTTTAGCTCTATCCAGTTTTGTTCCATGCTGAACTGGCCATTCCCTTCTAGGTCTCCAGTAAATCCTCTCAAAGTGTGTGACCCAAAGCCCAAGAGCTGCAGAAGTTTCAAAATTTGCTCTAGAAATGGACTAAAAGATTCTATTTATAATTAGAAGAATAATTATTTGCAAAAGCAAGCCAAAAAGACATGGTCTTCACCAGCATTATTGCATCTAATCTTAATCAGTGCTAATATAACACTAAAAATAAGGACAAGAGAGTAGGGGGAGGAACAGGTTTGGGGGTTCAAAGGAAGGAAAGCAGTAGAGAAAAAGGAGAAGTGAAGGGATTGTATGATATACATTAAGATATTAAAAGGAAAAGCCATCAGTTGTTAGCATTCAACCCTAATATTATATTTTACCAAAGAGAGAACTAAAAGACATTAACTCATGTGTACTTTCTGATTTGTAAGTGTCATGCTAAGGGTTAGAAGATGAACCAGTAAAGGATAAATCTATTTGGAAACTTTTGTTTGAACTTCCTTAGCATGTCTTTGACAGCAAAGCCAATCCTTATAAACTCTTCCTGCAAGGACTTTAACAAGACATTTTAAAGATAAATGCTCACAAAATAATAGCACAGAGAAAAATTACAATTTCTAATCATGAAAATTTTCACTGCAAATTTAATTCTAAAGCTTACAAGCACCTTTCTGACAAAAAATTCACTCCTATGCCATAAGCAAATAGATATACCTTAAAACCAAACTCACAGTCATTGGTTCACAGGTGATCCATATGCTGAAACCGAGATGTATGAAAGCCATGTGAAGCTATGAATACACTTAGACTATGTACAAATAATAATCAGAAGGAAAGGTTAAATTTAAATAATTATTAATTGCAGCAAAATCAGCCCCTACTCTCCATAACATGTTTCTGGAAGACTTTTGGATCAAGTTATATGATGATAAGCTTTAATTTCATCTTGCTTCTGTAGTTTCATTTGTTTGTCAATAATTTTAGCTAGTCTCTTAATATTTATCATCACGACTTCACTGCACTTTTGCATTTGTCACCTAAAATAAATGTATCCTTTCCTCATTAATCCCTCCTGTTCATTGAGGTGTCCCATTTCCTCATTCTCAAAAAGAAAAGTGAGCAAGGGGAAGAGATTTGTGTGCTTTCTACCTTGTTTCATTTTTATCAATACACTTCAGTTTCACAGAGAGCCTTAGCAGCCAAACTCCTGAAGTGGAGATTAAGAGATCACATTCTAAATTATGGTCATTGCTACAGAATTTAGTGACCTGATCATCATGATTGCAAGCATTCTCAGCAAGCAGTGTAAGCTTGCTAGACTCTTTCTTCGGCTTCAAACCTGTATTAATTTTTTTATAAAGTATTGGCTCTTCAGTGTCAGGTGTTCTCTTCACAATATCCAGTGCAGGTGACCTTCCACCCCAGATTATTTTGTTTCTTCCAGTGAAGGCAAACTGTCCCTCTGATTAACCTCTTCTCTTAAGAAATGTAGACACCCAACTGGTTCACAAATCCACCAGTTCTGCATTCTAGACCCCTCCTCTCCTGCCCAAGTCAGGATCTGAGCCAGTTTCCTTCTCAATGGGTGTGTCACCACCACTCAACACCCTCCATTTGTAACCAAGCACTGGGAGCATGACCGTGATTCTATCAGAAGGTCAATGACTTGGTTGTCAGCTTTGGCTCAGAACTCCAAACCCTCACGTTCAAACTCCTTCCCAGACCTGAGATCCGCTTTGCTATACGTCCATGTCAATTATTTCCCAGTTATGGCAACTGTCTTTCCCTCTGGCCCTGACCTTGTGCAAACTTATTCCCTTTATATTCATGCAAAACACTTCTGTGAGCTGCATTATCTGAATTCTGCTCTTTTAGGATGGGCCCACGTAATTTCTCTCTCTGTGCTCTTTGCTTCCTCCTTTCTGCTGTGTCAGACAGGAGCTGTTTGTTTTCCCCCTACACTGTGATTTCTCTTTCACCACCAGGTCACAGCGTTCTTGTTTATGAGCCACTTGTCACATTTCCAGACTGCCAGTGTATACTTTCTCTAATGGCCCATTATACACATAGGTTTAGAAAGAGTTCTCTGCAAACACCCACAAAGCCACGACAATTACCTCCCTTCTTTTGAGCTCTTCCCAAGGCACCCAAAAAACCTCTTGCTTCAACATTAAACCACCACATTCAGAGATGTTTTCCCTTTCTCTCCCCTTTGCCCACCCCCACAGCTGCTCTGGGTTTGTGCAGTGCTCAGCCCAGGGCAGATGTGTCCTGCGACCACAGCTCCCATGAGCTGCAGGAGTACAGAGAAAGGTCATCACTGAAAATAAAATCTGTGTGAAAAGCGAGGCAAGGGAGCAAAACCTCTTCCTTGCACTGCTGGAATGCTTGGCATAAAGGCAACAAGGAAAACGCTAACTTATGCTGTCATGCAAACACCAGAAATTCTAAAAATAAAAGTAACCCATCAGACCCTACACTATAGCCCTCAAAGTCCTGTTTTTATCCCAGTTTTTTCCTGCCTTCCTCTGTGTTCTGTAAGTAGCTGGGACTTGAAGTGAGAATGCAGGTTCGTCTTTTCCAGACTTGCAGATATCTCATCACCACAGCATTACTCCAAGTAATGAAACACGGACATTAATTCAGAGTGTTACTACCTCCCCCAGTCAGTCCAGAGGCTCAAAGCAAAACTGCAAAAGTTCTGCAGCGCGTATAATTTACAAGGTGTTCTTAAATGAAAAAAAATATATAAAAGCCTCTCTTAATAACAAGTACATGATCTGATGTCTGAGAAATATATTCTAGTCTGCTTCAAAATGTTGGCATTTTCAAGACAAGACCATTTAAAGGGCATAACCTAATGAATCATTAGCACCAAAGCCCATATAAATTAAAACTATAATAAGATGCTTTTAGAATCATCACACACCCCTTTTTTCTGTCCACCCTTGTTATTTCACTTTCAGAGAATATCCAGAAGTACATTTACTTAAATGTCTCTTAAAAATGGCTCACTCTGATAGGTTTGATGGACTCCATTTTTCTTCTGTCACAGGAAATAAATTGGACCTGGTGTTTTTAAAAAAGAAAAAATGTGTCGGATCAAATTCCTATTCTCAGTAGAACGGGAAATACATTTCTCTTATTATCAGGATCTGCACTAATTTCAGATAAAGTTTTATATGATATTCATGAATTCATATATTTACTTTCTTTCTACAGGTGTCTACATAAGGTAATAGCATATTCTTTCACACATTGATATTTTTGTGGGGCTTTCTGAAAATTAAATAACCCAGAATAGGTTCTTCCCAGGATTATATCAAGATTCTGTAATAGTCAGAGTCATTTAGGAAATGGTTCAGGGAAGAAAAAGGCAAAGCAAAACAAAACAAAAAGCCCCACAAATATAAACAATCCTCAAATATTTTAGCTCTGACTGGTCTCAGCTCTGGCCCAGCCTTCCTCTGTGGACAGAGAAAAAAGCCACAGTTCCCAAATTCTCAGAGAACCACAGAGACGAAGACTTGACCACACTCCCAATGGCAGATTTGATCTGAGAAGATTTCATTTCAGAGGCTGAAGCTTTTCCTGAACTTTATGTACGACCCATCCACAGCAACTGACAAAGGATAGGAGCTGCTCTCCAGTGTCACACAGAATAATTAACTATGATGAAAATGCAAATTACTCTTTTCTGAATCAGCTCACATTGTTAATTTATTATTTTTTGGACTCTCATATTCTTTTCCTCCACCCCCCCAAAAGGAAAAGCAGTATCTCCTTAAACTGCTTCCTATATCACCATGAAGGATGGAGACAAAGAGAACTGTTCTTGGGAAGTTTATTTGTAAAATCTTGCCAGCTCACCTGAATAAATTTCCTTATGTGATTCTGTGCAAATTAGCCCACTTTGATTTAACTGGCCTGTGCTTTTTTTTTTTTTTTTTTCCTTTTATTTTTCACACAGACAATTTGCAGGACTTTTTACCTTTGAGACACAGATATCTGCAAATATGGAATAAAGCTAATCTGGGAACAGAATAAACAGAGTCAATAAAAAAGCCTTAAATTTTTGAAGTCACATACCAAATATAGATGTAATAGATATAATTTTAAAATACATTTAATTTCTATAGTGGTTGAAGCGACAAAGCAGCGATCTGAAGTTCTTACCCTGCTACCAGTGGTTAAAGATGCCAGTATTTGAGGTTAGGATCCAGCCTGTATTAGAGGTGGAATGAGAGAACAGGGGGATTAAAAACCAAAAGAAAAATAAAAAAGGCAATCCAATTTAGGAGTTCTAGTTCTAAGTCATTGAGTTGCTTCCAGAAACCCACCCACATGGGCAAACATGAAAATGAGCACCTATAGTCTGGATGCTGGTACACCCACTTCACCAGACTGCTGTTAGTCATTTCTCAAAGTTTCTGTAGCACAAGCCAGCACATGAGCCCAAGTATTCCATTCTATTCTATGTTTTCATCTTCTTATACATTACTGACAACTGAAAGGTGAAAGAAGTGCAAGCTAAATAGAAGTACTAATTAAAGGAAAATATTTTCATATTTGTTTTGATTTGAATGGTTTAAGTGGGATGAGCAGAAGGACTGACTGTGTGGAGAAAGGGGAGGAGAAAATAGGATTTATTTATGAGAGAGGTATCATTGATTCATTAAACCAAACTGAATTATGCTTGGTTGGAAACAGTCTCATGCTGGCAAAGAGAGGTGGATGGACAGTAGCATATTCAAATATTCTGCTAATTTGTGCATTTTCCCGTTTAAAAAAAAAAAAAAAAAGGTGTCAGAATGAACTCTGCGGTCGTTTTCCACTGAGCAGTATTTCACAAATCTGAAATACCCGGGGAACGTGGAATTCCACACAATGTAGCATCTCTCTCAGGATACAAGCATCCATCTCTCCCGCTTCCCTGCCAAGGGACGGGTCTCTAAAGCGCTACAAGGCTGCTGTGCCAAGGAGTAGCCCTCAGAATCTGGAGAGGCTGATCAGAACTATTTTAGCCAAAAACCGCAAATCGTGCCGTTTTTCCAAAAAAGGAAGAGAATTGCATAAAACTGATCTGGCAAGCAAGATCATGAGCCTAAGGAGAGCCCAATTAAATTCAGCAGATTCTCTCTGATGTGGCAGCAAAGGGGAAGAAGCACTTAAAGGAAAACTGAATCATAAAATAAAAGATAATCTGTTCACTACACACAATTACAAGGAAGAGTAAATCATTACAAAAAAGGCTTAAATATGTAATCTACTTCATTCATTTTTCTCCCAAGTATAAACAAAAGGTCTTTATCCAAAGTTTTGAGGGCTTATAACTAATTAAAAATATTCATAACAAACAAAATTACTTGCTCAGTCCAAATAACTCCCTGCCCACATAAATCAAATCAGCCCAGAATCACAAAAAATTCCCAGCTTGCCTCATGCTCTTCAACCCTCAGCAAAAGCTCAGCAAAAAATAGCTATGCAGCATGTTCTGAAAGTTAAATTTGGGCTATTTTGGACCTCAGGGGGAATAAATTCCGAAATCAAAGAATCTTCATGGAAACCCCCTATCACCATTTCCTTTCTATTAAGTGAGAAGAAGCTCGATCATTTATGCATCTCTGCAGATGATATGCATGGTAATACACAGATACCTAAAAAAATAGCCTGTTAGAAGGAGCAGCTGAGATAATTCCCAACAACTTTCACTCAGCTTCGAGCAGCGAGGAGCAGAGGTGTGACATCTTACAGCCAGACAGTCACACTCTGCACTAGGGTCAGTGTCTGAATCATTTTAAGGTGGAGGTCACACGCTTTTGGCAAACACCCAAGCATCAAAGTGGAAAAATGCATGTAGGGCTTAGACAGCTGCCATCCTTTAGCCACAAGAGACTGAAGAACATCTTCTGGCTTGACACGGGCACTGGGGCAGGGTTTTTTCAGAGTTCCTAGGGTCCAAGGAAATTGGTACAGTATTCAAGTCCCCACCTTATGAGAAGCGTATTTTAATGACCTCTCAAAGGCATTTTGTGAGGTTCAGACTGAAAAAAGCCCAAGCCCACAACCTGGACCCTCTGATTCTGAGTTGTTTCTCAGGGAAACTTCAGAGTTGAGAACCTGCCTGTTTCTTTCTCCCAGTTTACTCTCACCACTGTCACTCTTGCCTGGGCTGAACCTTCACCATTTTGTTGCCTTCCACACATTTGTCTCAAGCACTCACTAAGGTCACACGAGGTAGGGAGAAAGAGTTGGGTGTCCCTGGATTTTGTCAAACTGATTTGTGTATGACAGGAAATAAAAGTGTGTGCAAAGCCCAGATTACAGGGCAGTCTACCTCAGGTTCATCAAATTAACGTGGCTACACATATTTTGTGCTGAGGTGTGGCATAGTTCATTAATACAAAACCCACCTTTCGCTGTCAGAACATAACCTAAGGTTGCCTACCAAAGTCTAGACAATTGAAAATGTATCAGCTTTCATAAACTTCTGGGAATAATCCAATTTTGTTAATAACCTACAGCCATAAAACTGGTATCAGACTGCCAAGATGCCGAACATCAAAGTCTAAGAAAGGTGGAAGTTTCCTAGTGTTTTCAACTCTTTACTCTCATATATTTTAGTGATGAAAAGCATTGTTTCTCTAATCATCATCCAACATCTTGCAATAAGCAGATTCAGATCACTATTTACATTGAGAGAAGTAAAAGGAAAAAAAAAAAAAAAAGAAATCTGCTTAATACATAGTTGTAATTACAGTGTACCAGAAGAGTCAAAGCCATAAAATCAGACTTCAGACTTCGCCAAGGACAGAGGGAGCTCACAGTCACTGTTTAAAATGAGAAATATTTAATTATGCAGAAACTAATTAATATTAGAATTACAGCCTTTTCCTTACGTAGGTCTTAATCCACACTTTGTCCACCTCTTACTCTGAAGCTCTTGTTCAAACAAACACGTACAGGCTCTCCTTAAAATTTCATATTCCATGAGGATCTTTATACGGTGACCTTATTCTGATTATTACTCCACGGTTTTACCGTCCCATTTGTTCCCGAGCAAAAAGCATTTAAAATTCCAGAGCAGCTTCACAAACTTCACATGCGGCTGACGGTGAACTCCCGGGTTTCCAAAGGTTTTTTTCTGATATATGGTGCCACGGGAGCCAGGGCCATACCCCTTCAGAAGTGTGAACGGAGACAACCCCTCTGAAATTCAGCGTCAGGGGCACGCTCCTCAGCCTGTGCCCAGAAAAAATTGGGCACTGAGGGAACAAAGCACAAAGCACAGAACCCTCTCATGTTGCTCATAGGTGTGTGGACAGCAGCAGGGCAGAGGTCTTGCAGATATCTACACGGCTCCAAAAAGCGTTGGAGGTGGAGGCTCAGCGGAAAGACAGCTGCCCGTCTCGGATCGTTGTCTAAATGTGCATTGCCCCAGTTTTATTTTATTTTTTATAAATCATGCCTAAAGTTGACACATAAACTAGGATCTAAGTGCCTTAGTTAGCAGGCTCAGTTTCAGAGAGAAGAAAATATATGAATGCAGCAGATCGCCTCTAATTTACCTGAGAACTCCAATTTAGGGCTGGAAACAATGAAACAGCCGCAGCTCTATACACCAGTTCCTGTGTGTCTATAATTTAGAGGTACCTAATGCACTCTATTTTAAACTTCTATTTCCAGTTGTTTCTAGCTTTGCCAGACTCCCAGAATCTGCACTGAAATTTTCTACAGCAAAAGTCTGCCTCAGGCTTCCCTTCCTCCCCTTTTGTTTTCTGGGTTTCAGTTAAAACTGCTTAGCTATTTCTGAGAACAAAGAACTAGGAGAAAAACATGTTGTTTTGTCCATTGTTCAAAAATAATAATAAAAAAATATCCTGACTGCGAATTTCTACTGTCTCCTTCTTTTGAGTGGGATGTAAAAGGTCACATAAAAAAATCACCCTCACGCTAGGGATATGAGCTCTTACATCCCTGCGAAAAGCTGCCCAAATTTGGCAAAGTTAAGAGCCTCCCAGGGATTCTGGTTCATATGCATCAGGAGAGACTTCAGAGATTAACTTTTACATTTTTCCCAAGATTCAGCTGCCACTTAAACGCTCTAATCCTTTCCCTGCTCTTCTTCCTCCTGTCTGCCTGGGCTGCCCTGTGGCCATGCCCATGGCCTGGGAGCAAACTCTCCGTGTTCCTCACCTATCCCCACCTAGGCACCCCACAAGCTCTTAGGGAAGGGGCTTCAAAGCTCTGCTGTGCCCCTTATTCAGCCTTTCAGGGGGAGAAGAATTAAATAAAAGGGAGAGAAGAGCCGCGGGACATGAAAGCGAAATAGCAAAGCGCCAAGAGACAGCCAGGTGAGTCTAGGCAGATGAAGACAGCAGTCAAAAAGGAGCAGGAATGTCCTACGTAAGAGCAAATGTAAGGAAGACAGCGGTACAGCCAAAATTTAAGAGTCCTGCATTGTTTTCAACAAGTGGAACTCTCAGGAAAGTGGGCATCATATTCCGGGCTGTGCCACTGCCACTGTCATTGATGCTCTTCTAGTCCACAGTCTGAAGATTCAAAATTGCTTTGAACAATCTTAAACTCCATGTTATTCACTATTTTAGACCTTTTTTTAAAATTTTATTCTTTCTTCCCCCCCCCCCTTTTTTTTTTTTTTCTTTTTTTTTTTTTTTTTTCCAATAGGGGAGCTAAATTGAAAATATTTGTGATGAAAAGCCAAGTATACTGGCATTCCACACAGGAAATACCAGTATTATTGTATTTACATACAACCTCCATTTGCTTGCCTTATGAATACAAATCATTTACACTGCTTTTAACTTTTAATAACACAATCACCTGTCTAATTCTCTGCATGAGAGAAACTACCTTGGGAAAAACCTTTTAACTGTATGGCGGAAAAAGCTGATATCTATAGGATTTATATCTTATACTTTATAAGAGATGTAAATGGATTAACACAAGGTATCACAGCAGAAAAACAGGGATAGTTTTTGGTCGAAGTATCCAGTTTTTATCATTGAAAAACAAATAGGATTGTATCTCTTCTATTCCTTTGTACGGTTACTAACTGTGTGCTCTTTGTTTGTGAATTCCTGACGCAAGGCACCTGGGGTCAGGTTGGCAAAGGTGCCAAACACTCCCACCTGAAATGAATAGGAACAGTGCTTTCAGGGTATAAAGAACCACGAGATACCAACGTTTTAAGAAAAAAAAAAAAAAAAAAAAAAAAATTTAAAAAAGCAGTTGTGAAATGTTAGCTGCCTGAAGTGGATAGGTCCTGTTGAAAGCCACAGTGTCAGTGGTTCAGCTTTCTCTTTTTGAGATGGGATGAATCCCTCTCTCTCACGAGGATTTTGAAGTACTGAATTGATCTTTCTTTGTGAATGACTTGCATACCTGGGTAAGCACACCACGGGGAGGAAAGAAACAACACACGGTTTTGTTTTATTTCTGGGGTTTGAAGGTGCTAGCTTATATAAGGCCTAAAACTGAAGAAATGGGATGTTTCATAACTGAATGAGCCCTTGTTCCATGGTTGGACTAATGGTATGTGCTCTTATTTCAGGACTATGCTACAGCCTGCTTTTCCTAGGGGATGCATCAGTCTTGGGTCTTTACACAAGAATTGTTCTTAACTGTTACCACAGGAGTTTCTAATTCTCATCTCTTCATTCTGCTGCTCCTCGTGTTCTCTTACCAGAGTCTTGTTGAATCCTCATCGAGTGTCTGAGTCCATGGGAGAAATCGTGCATGGTGATGGTCAGGATACTTTTCAAAGCAGTTGTCATAGGGTTGGTTCCCCCCTGAAATGAAATGAAAATCAGGCATAGCTGTTTCTCTACTCGGGTACCAGGTGCATACAAATCTGGTAGATTTTATAAATTCATCAGTAAATACAGATAATTATTGGCAAATAGCCTGCAGCCATCCCAGTTGCTGGGGCTCTGATCTTCTCACGTGTTAGGCAGGGTCAAGCTTAGATAAACACATAACTATGGATCCCCTGGGAAAAGCTTGGGAGCTCCAGGCTGCACTGGTGGCTACTCAGTAGGTGGCATTATATCCCTAAAGATGGTGCCAAGACCGACCCCCTTGCAGGATATCTTCTGAAAAAACCTTTCACACACAATCCTTATCTTTGGTCTTCATTTGTACTTACACTTAAGCACTCCCACCCCATTTCCTCTCTGCAGAGGGCACAAATTCAGCCAAGAGTTTCAGCGCTCCCACCAAGTCCTCAAAGGATTCCCTGCTCGACCTCCCCGGCTGCAAAACCTTGGGCACCAAGGAACTCCTCAAATCCCAATCCCCTTTCTGCTTTACCAGAAGCCTACATTTCGGTAGCAATGTTCCAGCTGGTGGTTCGTGTGTGCCAACCCTTAATCACTCATAAAACTCGGAGTCTGGTTATTAGTAGCTGAACTTCCTCAGCTGAGAGGTCTGTGAAACTTGCTGGTACCAGTCTTGGTCCTGCACAGAAGAGCCTGGAATTACTGAAGGACAGGGACCACATTGCCTGCTTAGGTCACAGCTGAGGGCTCTGCTTGCTGGTAGGGCTCAGAAAGAATTGGAGAGATGCAAACAAAAGGCAGAAATCTGTAAGGTTTCTTGGGGAGGAAGCTTTGAAGGCGAGATTCAGTTGGAGAGAATACGGACGCTTAAGGTGTACTCCCATTACTGCAGCATTTAAAAGAAATGCAGGTTAGAAATGGTCTTCTGGAACAGTAAGCCAAACGTTGGAAAAAAGGCAAAAACTGCCCCCGGATCCCATAGAGACTCACAGAGCTTTTTAACTCCACTTTCTGTGTGCATTCCCGTTGACCTCCAAGGCATAGGTTTCATTGCAAGTGGATGGACAGACCCATTATTTCTTAACTGACCTTTGAAAATAGGATTATTTCTTAAACCTCCGAAGTACTTTGGCAAACTTTGTCCCGAGTTGTTTCTGTAGGGACAATAAGCCACATTGCATTTGAAGTTTCCTTTCTCTCCTTACACATGGTGTCTCCTGTTCAGGACTTGACAGGGAGGGTTTGAACATAAGCGATCACTTTTTATTTATGGATGTCCTTTTGTTTTGTTTTTCAAAGACTGTGTACAGAGAATGCACAGCATGACAAAGGATATAATAACTGTGAAAGAGAAACTTGATGCCAGCCCCTAGACCGGCCGGGCTCTGTAGGTGAGGCCCTCGTACCATCACAGTGATTACTTTGTTGAGATCCAAACCGCAGTTTGTGGAATTCAGCCTTAGAAAGAACAAGCTGCCTGTATCTTGATATCCTCCAAGGGAGGGAAGGGGGGAGTGGCAGGAGATGGCAATATGCCCGAAAAAGCCATTTAGAAAACTGGCAAAGCTTTAATTTTTTTTCCCTATGAAAACCTCGCCAGTTGCTGCGTTAGTCTTTGAACTGCGTTTCTCACCGATGCTGTTGCTTCTCCTACTTCAGAGTCAGTTTATTCAGTTGGTTATGAATGACTTTCAGCTGCTCTGTAAATTGTTATTGTCCAGGCTCCATTGCAACCAGAGGTCACTTGCAGTTTCCATTATAAACCCAGGTTTCCAGGTGTTTATTATAACTTGGCAGTTTTCAAATCTGGGTTAAAAATTGGTACACTTTTTTTTTTTTTTTTTTTTTTTAAAGGCCAGATGGGCTTTTTTGTCCTTTCTCTTCTT
>NC_053453.1:72850292-72922792 GCF_015227805.2 Hirundo rustica
CACACTGCTGCATTTCCAGAGTGGTTGTGGCAGAGGTAGTCTATAAACAGAGGGAAGTGAGGCTCTCCTCAGCCTATGGGTGCGTGCAGGAGAGGAGCAGGTTTCTGACAAGTTTGGCTTTTTCTCTGTGTGCAGATCAGATCAGCAGAAAGGGGCTCTGTTAGTCTGCTGCCTCTGGTTGTGCTTTTCGGGTTCTTGCTCAGGTTGGTCGTGGCTGAGTTTTGTTACTACTTAGAGGGAGAGGGGGCAAGAGATTCAGGGGTTGTTCATTGCACAGTGTGTTTGTTACAGGAACCTTTATGTATGTATATTTATATGCATTAAAAAAGAAAAGAGAAAGAAGCTTGCTATGGGAGGGGTGGGGGGGGAACCTGTCCTAAACCTATACATTTCTGAGGTTGCTTTGATTTTTATTAGAGCTGCTGGATTATACGAGGGAGGGGTGTAGATGGCAGAGCACTTCAATGCTTTTAAATCTTTCTTGGCTCTTGAAAGACTTCTATAATATGAGTGTCATTCAAATTTAGGGTATATTGTAAGCTGACATCTTTCAAAGCTTTGTGGAAATCTAGCGTGGTGCTTCTAATAGCAGACAACAGATATTCACTTTGAAGTCTGAAAACTGTATTCACAAATTCCTAATCTGGTCTTTCTCCAACTGCAGATGGCTCTTAGAGGAAGATGCTTTGGATCTTTTTAACTTTATTTACAGTAGGCTAGGCTCAACATCTTTATTACAAAACACGGAGAAACAATCATCTGTGAGCGTGACTGGCTATCAAAGCATGCTCTACCTCTCGCGTGTTCGCGTGTCTGTCTGTCTTGCGGTCAGGGGTGTTCAGCACCTGTAACAGCCCCCATGGCTATTTCCCCCCCCCTCCCAACACTAGGCAGAGAACGAGGATCTGTCTTCAGCTCCCGGGACGAGGATGCTGTCGGGGGGGAATGGCTTGGCTTCCCTCGGCGTTCAGCTCCACCAGCGCAGTCAGGGGGGTGGCGTGTGGCGAGCGGGCCCCGGGGGTGGCACAGCCGGGGACGGTGCCGGGGAGAGAGAAACTTTTCACACCGGAGTTTCCAGCGCTTCCTGAGCAGCTCGGAGAGAGGCAGAGTTTTCACCTTCAGGGATTTTTCTCATTACTCATTAATAGAGAGATATGGATCTAGCCCCCCCCCCCCTTTTTTTTTTTTTTTTTCCTTTCTTTTTTTTTTTTTTTTTTCTCTTTTGCGTGGGCAACTTCTGGTTTTGTTTAAGCCAAGTATTTTGGGAGGAGTGATGGCGGGTTGGGGGGGTGGGCTGGACGCTCCCCTGGTTGCTCCTGGAGCACTCTCTGGGAAGGTGATCCTGAGCCGCTTCGGCAGAGGTCACTTGTGTGTGCGTGTGCGTGTGTGCGTGTGTCCCTGGTGTTTGTGTCTAGCATATGCATGTGGTTTTGCTGACTGCACTTGCAGGCTTGTAAATTTTCACCATGGGAAATTACCAACAAAGCCCAATCTGTCTCCTGGCTGCTTTGCACTTTCCGAGGGCGGCTGTACTTGAGCGAGCTGCAGAACGAGAGAGAAAGCGAGAGGGAGAGAGAGAAAGGGGGAGTTGGGAGGGGGAAGGGGGGAGAGGAAGGGTGGGTGGGTGGGTGGAGGGTGAGAGAGGTAAATAGCCTTAAATCGGAAGGGAGCTGCTTCTCTGTGGTCTTCCACAAGAGCTGCCTGGGCTCTGTTGGCTCGGTAATAACTGAGTGACCTTTTCTTTCGCTGTATTATGTCTGGCTGGTAAGGGATTGCATTTTGCAGCTGATAAAGCCCTGACTTCATTCAACTCGGCTCCTCACACGCTGCTTTAGGTAAGTTGTCTTCAGCCAGGACGGAGACAGACAGCTTTGGACTGCAAGATACTAAAAGGAGGACACCTGTAGCTCGGATGCGGTCAACACAATTACTTGGCGGATCCTTGAGGACCTCATTATTTTAAACTTAAAGAATAGCGATCTCCCTCCCCATCTCTCCCACCCCCTCTTTATTTTTTTTCCCCAAACAATGCTTCTTTTTGACCTTTTCCAAGGAGAAGAGCTACAAAGCAGCCACTGTGCTTATTGAACTGCCTCCCCTGTATCGCTTAATTGAGAAGGTAAGTGAGGCGACTGTGTACATAAGCTTTGGGTCATTTGTGTGTGTGTGCCTGCATCACTCTCTCTCCTCTCCCTCTCTCTCTCTCTCGCTCTCTGAGTCATAAGCCGGGGCTGCAATACGCGCACACACATCTCTGCACTGCAACTTTCACTCGAGCCGCAGCTCTGCCGAGACTGTTTTGTTTAAATCATGTGAGGCTTCATTATTTTTATGATGAGACATGAAATACATGCAAGCAGAGGATGCTGAGCGAAACCCACCCGGCTGTACGTCTCGAGAAATAGCAGTCAAAGTTAACAATGAATTGCAGCCCCACCGCTACCACCCCCCCCCTCCCGCTCCTCCCCGTTATTATTGTTATTATTATTCTTGCTTCTTCCAGAGCTTCTCGAAACGCGCTCTCAATTATCAAGGGAGTCGGTTAATTTCCCACTCCCCGGCTTTAATCCACAAGCCTCCCGGTACAGCAGTTTAATTTGCAGCCGGTTCGGTGCAGGGTTAACCCTTTGGGCAGAGCGGAGGCAGGAGCGGGGCGGGGAGCCCGGGGGGGGCAGGGACGCGCACGGGCTGCGGGCTCCGCATCCTCCCTCTCCCGGACCGGCGAGAGGCAAGGGCAGCCAGGCTAGCGGTACTTCTGCCCGCCAGCATTTTTTTTTTTTTTCCCATTTTCCTTTTTTTCTTTCCTTTTTTTTACTATTTTTTCCCCCCCCCTCTTCTCCTCCCCCCTCCCCGCTTCTCCCTTCCTAGCCGGCACGACACGGTATGCTAACGCCGCATGTGACAGTTTAATCAAACCCATTTGTTACAACAAAGCTGAGAGACCGCTGGGATTATAGGCTTACGGCAGAGTTAGGGGAGCATGTGGCTTTGCCGCTCGCCGCCGCCGAGCGGGGCCGGTGGCTCGGGGTGCGCCGTCCCCCTCATCCTCATCCTCACCTTCATCCCCATCCCCATCCCCGCCGCCCCCCGCCCCCGCTGCGGCGCGCCGCGCTCCCGCTCACTTGACCCGAGCCGAGGAAGCGCTCGCTACTTTTGCCGGGGTTTGGTGCTTCAATGAGAAGGAGCTCTCCAGGCGCCCGTAAATCAACTCATGCAGAAAAAGGAGAAAAGTTTTGGTAAGGCGGCGGTGCGCTCCCCGGGGCGGGGGAGGCGGGGGGGGGTTCCTCCTTCCTCCTGCATCCTCCATCCTCACCGCGCTGCCGCGGCCGGCGGCTGTGCCGGCGTGTGCTCCGGGGGAAAGCCGAAAAGCCCCTTCCTAGGACTTCCTAGGCTCTGTAGGACCGCTCTTCAAACCCATTCGCCTCGCTCGGAGCGACAAACATCGCGACGCGCTGCCCCCGACACCTCCCTCTGCCCATCCTTGCGATGCTCGGGAAGGATTTGGCATAAAAGGCGTCTCTTAACTCCGAAAAGGGATTCGTTGTTGAGGAGTATATGTTTCTTATTTATTTTATTTAATTTTATTTGGGGGTTTTTTTAATTTATTTTTTTTATTTTGCATGTGAGCTGCATCAAAATTGAACTCAGTCTTGCAAATCTCTTGTTGGCCTTTGCCAAGCACTAGCACTTTGCTGCCATGGTAACTGTAATTAAACTGATAAGAGTGGAAAAATGTCAGTATCTCTGAGCCTTGCAGCTGCATTGGAGAAAAAGGGAATCAAATTGGTTCCCAGCACCACTGCTCTAAAAAAGGAGGGGGAGAGTGGTGGTGGGGGGGGGCTGGGGGAGAGGGATGGGGGGGACACGCCAGGGGTAGGAACATAGCTCAGCAGCTCCAGTCCCTGAGATCTGGGCACATCTATTTGCTGTGCCGTCCCTTAGGGGGCTACAGCCTGCAGGGATGCTCTGGGCCAGCGAACAGAGAGAAACAAGCTTTTAGGCCCAATCTAGCTTTCAAAAAGGAGAAGGGGAAAAAAGAAGAGAAATCTTTTGTTTGGTGTCTCTTGGCAATCTACTAGCCATGTTGGCCAAATTCTTTTAATCTGTATCACTGCTCCCAGCTATGGGACTGCATTCCCTTTTTTTTTTTTTTTTTTCCTCCTAGCCCATACCCTTTATTTGGAAAGGAGGAAAAAAAAAAAAAAAATCAAAAAATAATCAAGAAAAAAGCAGATTCCGCTGTTAGAAGAAAGGGCGGGAGGTGAAGTTTAGTTATATACCATGGAAAATGAACTCAAAAGTATACAGAAGAAGCTACATTCAGAGTGCTGAAATCCTTACTTTTATTTTTTTTAAAAAAACCCCGAGTGTTATGGAGTTGCGGTTACTTTGTTGTGTTAACTACAGAAGCTGAGACTGTGCGGATGAATGGCACAGAACAAGAGAGCATAATGGAGGCAATCAACCGTTAGGCTGGTTCACAATGCAATCCAGGCAATTAAAAGCTCACCAGAGTTTAAATGAAATGGTTCCACTTATTTCTGTGCACCACACTGCATAGGCTATTATTTATGTCTCTTTTTTTAATTATGATTTCCCTTAAACTGTCAAATAACTCAGAATAGCAGGGTCTCGGAGGCAATAAGAATTTTCCACTGAACAATTTGCATGCCAATCTAAAACCAGTTACGACTCCTGATGTGCTACATATGAGTTTTGAAATGTTTCTTAGCTTCTGAAACCTCAACTTTTTTCTTCTCCCCCCCTCCCCCCCGCTAGTCTGTGTGTGTTGCCCTGAATTACTGGACCTCTGAATGCTTTTAAGATAAAGCTACAAAGTGGGAAAAGCACCAAAAAAGTATTCTTTTTATCTTCTCCTAGACCCCTAACCCTCCTGTTAGCTGCATGTTGTCTGTCTGTCAGTTTGCTTTTAAAGACTGATGCACCCAAT
Organism: Hirundo rustica; assembly: GCF_015227805.2. Classification (NCBI taxonomy): domain Eukaryota; kingdom Metazoa; phylum Chordata; class Aves; order Passeriformes; family Hirundinidae; genus Hirundo; species Hirundo rustica. The sequence goes on from NC_053453.1 coordinate 72,855,244, forward strand.
ACTTAATTTGTTCCAAACTGATTTTTCAATTTTTTTTTTTTTTTTTTTCCCCTGAGTAGAGGCAAGTTTGCCCTTTTGTGCTGTTTGTGCTACTGTCTTTGGTAGAACTGTGTGCATGCTTCTGAAAAAAAGGGGGGAAGAGCGGTCTTTAAAAGTTTGTAAGAGATCCAGTGCATAATATCCAACTCTTCCTCCCAAGGACTGCCTGTACCACAAACAAGAACTGAGCTCTGAGTGTCTCATGCCACGCTCAGCACCCTCAGGGACTAATCCCGCTTACAGATGCTTCTAAATCACCAACACAATATAGTTCATTACATCAAATCTTCATTCCCTTTGATTTTTGAGAAGGGTGATGATTTGAGCGAGATGGATTTTTGCTTCTCTGCCTTCCCCCGGAGCCTAATTTAGCTTTTTTTTTTTTTTCCAGCAACCATTCCTCTTTATCGTGAAATCATAGTTACAAATCAGTTGTCAGTGTTTCATCACACGACAGTAACAATAAACAGGGAGGGGAGTCGGTTGCATGCAACTTATTTGGGGAGGTCGAGAGAAATCTGAAGACCTGCGAGTCGGGTTTTTAAATTCTCCCTTCAAAAATCCTAAAGGGGGTGAATGGTGATGGAGAAGTCTCATTCCTGCCACAGCTCTGCAGTTTATGTGCAGTATCCTGGGGACTGGGGGTGGAGGAAGGGAGGGAGAGGAGGGAAGGATAGAGGAAGCCCTTGAAAGCATATTGGGGTGAAATAAAAAGGGTTTGTTTGACAGTGACAGACTAGGCACTGAAATTTCTCAGTTCTGAGAACAGATCTGCTCTGTGATGCAGAGCATGGGTAGAACTCCGCAGAACTGAAGGGAAAGCTGGGTTTGATTCTTCTTTCTTTTTTTTTTTTCCTTTTTTCTTTTTTTTTTTTTTTTTTTACAGCCTGGGTGTAGCACTTAGGGAATTGTATGATGTTTTGAAAGTGCTCCACAAGCTCTGCTTTCCTGGGGGAGGGGGAGAGGAAGGCAGCCAGGCAGCAGTGCTGTGCACTGCCACCTGATATTTCGGGAATGAGCAGTTTGGATGGGTTTGTGGATGCTGTCAGCCTCTGAAAAGGCCCTTCCCATGTCCTAGGAAATAAATGAGTACTTAAACCGCAGCCTGTGAAAAGCTGGCTGACAGTAAGCTGCAAGGTATTCTTATTGCCAAATTAAGGGAGAGCTAAAAATACACGAGCGTGGATCTGAAAAGCCCAACTGCATCGGAGATCTTATGGGAATGTTAAAGGGGAGAGAGAAGGTCTGTGAGGTGATCTGCATTAGGGTGGCTCAAACAATACAGGAGAAAAAGAAATGCAATAAAATGTTCTCTTGTCAAAACTAAGGGATTTAAACAGGGCGTGTGAAGAAAAGGACATTTTCAAATTCGGGGATATGTCAAACACTTCTTGACTTTGTTTAGAACCCTTCTACGCTTCCAAAAAAAAACATGACTTCTCTCTTTCTTTACGAGGAAGCAGTAGTTTGGGGAATTTTAAATTACAAAATAGAACCAGCTTCACGGCGTGTAGAGCGAGAACAGATCAGATCTGTTAGAGGAGAAAAACATTCCTTCCCCCCAAAAGCTGCTGCAGAGAGAATCCCTAACCTGAAGATGCTGCCAGTGGGGTGTCAGCACCACCTCCTCTCTCTGCCTGAGAAAAATAGACATGCAGGGTTGCAAATACTCCTTCCATGGGGCGTTTGCCCCTTTGCAGCTGTCCCTACAAGAAGGTTTGGGGCTCACCAGTGTGAATGACAGGGCTCTGCCTACTTTCCTCATGTAGTGAGTATCTCGAAAGCTGTGCAGGCTACGTGCAAGCTGCAGTTTTATTTGTAATACAATAACCTCATGTTTGCAGCATATACCTCGGGAATTATCAGGCTTGATTACTGCAATCTGCTCAGACATTCACTTGTTTGGCTGTGTTTCTGTGGCATCTCGTTCCCTTCAGACAGCTCAGGACAGTAGATCAGCCTGGATCAGAGACTGTCAGCCTCCACTCTCTAACCCGCTTCCTTATCAGGAGATGAAATTTTTACATTAAGATTTTTTTTTTCGTTAAAGCCTTTAACTGTGTTAGCTCCTAGTTTATTCTGGTTTCCCTCGAGCTAAAGATTAAAGTCCTAGAACAGCCCTTCATGCTTCTAAACTTTTTTCTTTTTTTACCGAGTTACAAGGAGTTTATACAAATTGTGGCTGATTTTATGCATTTGTCCTCTACACGGCCAAAGAGAGGGTCTGGGAATAAGCCTGTTGTTGGCACCTAGTGGATATTTACACTCTACTGTGACAGGCAACATTACAGATTAAGGCTTTTTGAGCAAGTGCTGTTATTAGAGTTTCAGCAGGACTTCCCTTTGCAGTCTGGTGTAGGTTCCTTACCAAAAATCTCTGATATTTTCACTGTTTTGAGTCGTTTATTGGTAGTCATGTTACTTGGCTGTTTCATGGATGTACCCTGGATCCAGGGGAGTCAGCTGTCAGTTGAAAATGCTGTAAAGGCTCAGCCTTTGTCTCGTGGTGCTTTCTCCAGAGGAAATGTGCGTGTTCATTCCCAGATCTGCCACAGACTGTGGAGCCCAGCACAGGTCACCGGATCTCATCCTTCCCCTTGGGAATGAGAGACAGATCTTAGGAGTCTCTAGGTGGTGAGGAGTTATGAGCATCAACTGGGGAGTGATGGGAGGGGCAGCACTGACAATTTTTATACTGCTTGATAGAAAAATACAGACCTTACACTTCTGTCGCGAGATTTAGCTGTTGTGCAGCAGCACTGCCGGGGTACTTTGGGGTGTCTGCTAGCAGAACTGAACAGCTCCTCCACCAGATAAATATATCAGCCCAAGGCGTGTGATAGGCTGCATTACAAAGAGAGGAGCAAGGCTGCTGTGCTCATATGTTGTCACAATGAGAATCACTATTTCTAATTCAGACATCAGCTTTGCAGGTGGGACTCAGGAGTTCAGCTTGGGAATGCTGGGATGTCGCTTAACTGGCCGTGCAGTCGCTGCACTCCAGATAAATCCCATGTGTTCTGCACACACCCGTGTGGAGATCCCTGGGATGCCTCAGCCTCTTGTCTTTGCAGCCTTAACATCCATAAACGCACACTCTACCATTGTTTCAAAGATTACGTTCATTTTCATGTTCTTCTTACGGGGGATTTCAAGAAAGCGAGCGCGAACCAAACCGAACAAACCCCAGCTCGTGTGTGTTCTAGCTCCCTGAGCCTGCCTGTCTGTGGTGGTGTGTCACAGCACCAGCCAAGGTCTGCTGATAGAATTTGACACTGCCAAGCTTTCCTAACTCCAGGTAGTGGAGCGTTCATGATGAGGGGCTCTTGAATTTGCCCTTCTTTGCTGTGAGACTCTGTTCAACCTTTCCCAGGCTCTGGATAATAATGGGCTTCCAAACCCCAAATGCTGGAGTAGGATCTGCTCGTTGGCAGCAGCATTCGCTCCCCAGTCTTGACAAAATTCTCGTTGCAATATTCAGATGCGCTCTAGTGAGTAGCATCATTCTGAAGTTACGTGACTGGCTTTAAAACAGTGAGGAAGCCTACTATGGAACAGCGTGTCTTAGTAGTACACTGTGGAGGATTCTTCCCTCCTCTCCTGTGCCGGCATGACGCCCACTAAAATATCCACAGGGCAATTATTTCTGCTTATCCTAAGAGGTAAAGGTGAGAGAATTAGTCTGAGAGCACTGGGACGGCAGCTCGTGCAGCTAACCAGAGAGACCCGTCTTTGGTGAGCACTTTGGGGCAGTGACCTCTCCCCATTTACTGTAAAGCCGAGGGCAATTGATTTTTGGATGGATCCCTGGAAGCTGGCTGCGCTGCTCTGAGTAACATCGCTCAACTGTGTTCCACTTTTCGCTGGTTCTGTCCATTAAACAGTGTTTCAGGTGTTTGAATGGTTTTCTAAATGCTCTCAGCTATTACATCAAAAGGCGTATATATACTTAATGGACACTGCTGTACTCCTTGTCCCGAAGTAGCTGTTGGCTAAAACTGGGATTGGAAAGCGGGGCAGCTTTTTATTTTTATTTTATTTTTATTTTATTTTTATTTTTCTTGACGAACTAGAACCTCTCTGACTTGTGCAGATTTACTTTAAGTCAGATTTTTCAGAAGGTCTTATCACTGCAGGTTGTGACTGGCGTTGCTGGTACTGAAGTCTTTGGAAATCTTGTCACTTCATTAATATGTCTAAAAAGAATAAAAATATTAAACAAAATGCCCTCTTGCCAGCATCAAAATTTCTGTGTCAAATCTCTTGCTCCGTGCCTCTAAAAGCTCCAATATTTTCTTCTTTAAAAACAGAAGTTCTTTTATATTTTATAAAGATAGTACAAATAGGTGCAAATATGTGGATTCAACTGTGTTAGCCATATAGATATCCTGTTTATTTAAATTTTGGGTTGCTAAGTATTGGAAACGTGCTGTTTATTTAAATTTTGTGTTCCTAAATATTGGATACTGTGGATGAAATTAGATGACTTTTCAACTGGACTGTTTTGATATTTCATGGTTTTGTGTTTGTTTTTTTTTAAATCTTATTTCTTTTCAGCAAAGAGACCAGGTAAATGAGGTGTTAAAGAGAAGCTGTGGAACTTAGAGCAGTGGAAGTTCCTGCTCTCAGATTTATCTTAACCTTGTTTCCAGCTTGCTGTGGACTGACTAGGTTATTTTATCCTACCTACACCATTGACTTTTAAATGAACTGGGTGAGGGGGGAGCAGCGAGGAAGAAAAGAGCAAGAGTTGTTGGGGGGTTTTTTTGTGCTTGAGAGAATATCTATTTTCAGTCTTCTCTTATCTTACTGTATTTCAGGTATACAAATGCTCTCAGTCCAGCCAGACACCAAGCCGAAAGGTTGTGCTGGCTGCAACCGTAAGATTAAAGACCGATATCTTCTAAAGGCCCTGGACAAATATTGGCATGAAGACTGCCTGAAATGTGCCTGCTGTGACTGTCGCCTGGGGGAGGTGGGCTCTACCTTGTACACCAAAGCCAACCTAATCCTTTGTCGCAGAGACTATCTGAGGTAGGTCACGGCACTTCCTCCGTTCGCTGACAAACTTGGCAAACCTGTCCAGCCCTTCCTGCAGAGCTGCCCTCGCACAGGCAGGGCCGCAAGGCCCAGCCTTTGTGGAGATGAGATAAAACAAATACTGAAATATGGAGACTAAATTAAAATCCGAGTCCAAAAGCACGCACAGCCGGGTGGTGGAGGTGGTTGCCACATTTCTGATGTTGATATTGGCGTAGAGGAGGGTGATGCCCCACTGCTTCCCGCAGCACCGTGCTCCTGGGGAGGTGGTGCTCTGTTCTGTTCTCCTCCTCCTGGTAGCACTCGGCTGGCCAGGTGTCACAGCCTGAAACCAGACATGGTTTCCACCCAGCTTCAGGGCAGGGTTGGAGCCCTGCAGGTGAGGAACGTTTCACCCGTCTTCGCTTTTGTCCTCTTAGTTTGCCAAGGGATTTCTTCTTTGCCACTCAAGATTTTATGAAGGTTGGGACGCAGCTGTTAGAAGCTGGACCAGGATAACCAACTGACTTCCCCTTTGTTTAATAACCATGACTCTGAGCTCCAATCCACTCTGCTCCTGGTTTCAGCTGGTGGCCCAGGTGGGATGCTGGCTAACCTGTGGCCACTTGTTAGAGGCAGCAAATTGGCACCTGCTTTTCCATCTTCTTGTTTGTTTGTGGATCCACATCCTCAAAAGTGTTTGAGGAATAACTTGCAGCAAAGTACTGATGAGCAGCACCAGGACAGTTTATCTCCGCATGGTGTGTCAATAGGGCTGCTTTGCAGGATAGAAGTTTAACTGGGAAGTTTAGTCTCCCTGGGCTCTCAATAGTAAATAGAGAGAAAAGGCTCCTCTGGGGTGATCCCGAGCACCTATTTCCTATAGTAACACCTTTCCCCCATTCCCTGTGGAGGGGGCCTAATGAGACTAACTGCTCCAGGCTAAGGGGAACCTCTGGGAATATTTCCCCTGCCCCTTTAGTGAAGCCTTTTCCTTTTAAAGGGACATTGAAGTCGTGAATACATTAGGGAAAAATTAAAATTCTTTTTGAATGTGTTAACTTCCAAGTTCCACTTAAGTACAGGCACTGAATAGGAGGTTCCCACACACTGATCAGTTCCCATGTTATACACCACAAGTAAGCTGGAACAGGAATCGAGACTAAAGCACCAACAGCTATTGGTACTCTGGTACCTCTAGAAAAAAAGTGGTGGGGGTTTTTTGGAAAAAAAAAAACCTTCATAAACGCTCTGTGATTTGTTGAACTGGGCCTGAAAGGCAGATCAGGTTCTTCAGATGGCCTTAGACTACTTAATAGTAAAAATATTCTGCTGCCTATTAAAGCTCCGAGCTGAATCCAGGAGAGAGTGCTGGGAATTTAGCATAGAAGCCGCATCTTAGGCCCGTTTTGGTAAAGCTGCCAAAATAGTAGGTAACGAAACCTCGCTTTTAAAAACTGCTGGAACAGAAGGGAATTGTTGTACATGAACTTAGGTCACTTGTGGTCTTTAGGTGAGTGTGTGTAGAGAGGGTTTGAAAAAGGTTTTGGTGAGACGATGTAACACCCCAATTTTTAAAACCCGTTTCAATAATCTTTATACAACAAATGCCTGCAGGAGGGAGAGAACTGCTATGGCTGTTTCATCTGAGTTCCAAATTTACTGGAGACTTTGAGCTCACTGAATCTCCCAAGTGCTAGTGCAGCAGATCTAATGTTTTGAAATCAAATGCTTAAAATCAAAACCAGAAATGATGTGGTAGCAAAGATATGAGCAAAGCATTTCCCCAGCACAGATGCGTTCACACCCGCTCTTGCTCTCTGGTCTTTGAGGGTGTAACAGGAGTAAATATTTTGCTAACAGATTGTTAAAACTCATACTAAGTGATTCAGAGAAAGGAGATTTTTTTTTTTTTTGGTCTGTCATGATCACATTCAAACTGATGTTTCATTTATTTCTTCATGCATAACACCTTTTACTTTAATACGTGAAACCAGCACACATGAGAAATCCTGTAATTGGTTTTAAGACGTTTCTGATTTTTGTCTCTGGATTTGTTGAGTCTTAATGATGCTATTGCATTATGACTTTTTTTTCTTTTTCTTTTTCTTTTTTTTTTTTTGAGTGAGACTTGTGAGTGCGTAGATTTAAACTTGGTATTTACACTAAACTTCAAACTGATGCACTTAAGGTAATTGCAGATAGTCATTTGCCTCATTGCATCTTATCTACTTAGTTATGCAGTGAACCTATAAAACTGATCTTTTTAGTGCTAATGTACAAACTAGTTAAATTTCCTCTAGCTTTGTAGTCAAATAAGCTTTCATATTTAGCAACCCACTTGATATGAATTTAAGGAACAAATTGCATTGTATTAATGATCACGTTAGAGTTCGATTATGGCTTCAAACCATCTTCTTAGGGTTTTGGGTTTTTTTTCTTTTTAACCATAAAGGGAATCTTTGCCGCTTATAAAACTGTTCTGGCTTCCTATTAATTTACGTGGTGCCCTCTAGAGGATATGTGGCTTGAACGATACTATAAAGAGTAAAATTGCTTATTAACTTGTCTCTCAGTGTTCATTATGCCTTTCAATAAGATAGGCATTCTACAGATGCTGCAAGCAATCCTGTAGCCAGTCTGGGGGCTTTAGCATCCGTGTTTAAGTTCATAAGTGGTGTGATTGTGTCTTTGCCTGTTTGCAAAAGTACCTCCAGTATCTTTCATTCAGAGGTGCCTGCCAAAAAACCTACACCCTCCCTCAGCCCTGATGCACTCTCCCATGCTGCAGTTTAGCCCTGAGGTCCCTGGTTTGAGCTTCTTACAAATACTCTGTATCTTCAGAACTTCCAAACTTGCTTTGCTTTAGCTGCCTCCTATGGTAAAACTAGTTAATTATACTACATTTAAACCTTTTTCTCCAGATTGGGAGGGATTGAGGGAATGGAAGGAATCTTTAATGAAATCATGAGCTTGAGAGATGCTGCGAGTGTGAGAGGATTTTCCCTGGAATCTGATTTGTGTCGGGTGCTCCGGCAGTTTCCGAGGTGGCGTACGACACCGGGGTGTCGGGGTGGCCGCGGCAGGAACCAGCTCTGTTCTGCTGACGAGGATGGGAACTGACTTGAGTAAAGAAAGGGCTCAATGTTGGAAATAACACACTCTGCGAAAATGATATGCGGAGTATAATTCCCCTGCAGGCCTCTTCTCCTGCTTATGCACTCCTGGGTTAGAAAGTGAAGACTTAATTTAAGGAACTTAGGTTTACGCCAATATTTCAAGTCCATTTATAGCAAGTGAAATATGCAAGAACTTTTTTTTTTCTCCCCTTCTTTTCCTCTAGAGCTGTGTGGTGACATCTTAATGCATCAGACTATCCTGCTCTTGTCCTCTCTTCTGACTGGCAGCGTGTCCATTTACAAGCACAATATTCCCTTTGAAATCTGTCATTACTGCCATTAATGACCAGTCATTATGTTAACAGCCCTTGGGCTGTTAACATGTCAAACTGGTTGTTAACTGGAATGTTATTACTTATTTAAACCGCAGGTATGAGTTGTGTGAAATGTGCTTTGGTTGCACGTTCTGGGCTGCTTCTGCTCAAAACAATAGGGAAACAACAGAGCATTTGCCTTTGGGGTGCCAAGGGATTTGCTTTCTGTTCCATCTGCTCATTTGATTTCTGCATATTTGTGAGGTTCCCCTACCCCTGGGCAGCCTCCTATTTTCAGGTGCAATCGTGTGCCATCCCTTCTCTTAGCCTTGCCTGCAAATGGGCAGCCGTGGATGTTTCCAGATGCACGGTAACGCCTGCTGCACTTTTGAGATTAATATCTGGCCCTCAGAAGTGTAAAATAAAAGACCGACAATTACATGTAACTCAGTTGTATTAAATAATGAGCTTCCTCGGATGCAGCAGAAATATGAAAGTACAGCTGTGCTAAGCTAGTTGCAATGTAGGTCAATCACCCTTTTCACTTAGGTTTTTAACTACGCAAACCCCGCTGAGCGACCAATGACTACAAAGTGCTGTTTCATTCCTATTTAATTTTGGCAGCATTTTACTGAAGAGCAGGCATTCATGCAGCTAAATTATCTTTGCCGTTTCTGGTTTTAACTCCAGCTCCATGACACTAAATGTTGGAGTGCATATCTCTTAGTAAACACAAAGAATACGGTTTCTGATATATTTTTTTTTTTCCAAATCCATCTCTTAACATGGAAATTGAATTATAACTTTTATTACTTTTTGCATAATTTCCCTAGCCGGGCAAGCAAGATCATAAGAAAAGGATTAACAAAACCAACATATTGGGGTGGAATTTTTGCCCTTAAACACATCTAGAACATTATTGAGAATAGGGAGGGGGATGACAGGAAGTCTATCCTCTCCTCCCACTCTTCCCTCTCCACCACGGTACTGATACTATTTGTAAATATGCTGCAGACTTTAAAAGTGCCACTGAACAGCTATGAAAGTGAGTAGATCATCATTCCTGAGGAAAGGGACAGAACACGTTGGGTTTTTTCCTCTTCCCTGCTTGCTGGTTGCAAGATCTGACAAAAGCCAAGTCTCTAAAACTTGATATTGGAGAAGATTTTATATATAATGAGACTTAACCACCAAAAGTAGTGTTCAACCATCAGTATTATATAGGTGCTTCGTCTGTAAAATACTTAGCTTCAGTGAAGGCTGAAAAGAGCAGAATTTAGGAGGCAGCTTTTTCCCGTGCAACTGCTCCCGCTCTAAAGGCAATTATTGTTTTAAAAACTTACTGTGTAGGAGTGCTTGGAGAACCTTAAAATATCTTGTGGCCTGGTGCTGATTAGCAGACCCCATTCCTCTCTCTTGTCACGGGCAGTATTGCAAACACCCAAGATATCAGCTTGCTTAAATGCGCGTATAAATACTCTGTGTGGATATTTTCATACGTAGCGGGTTATAAATTGTCTTCAATATGCCTCCTCAACATGTTTCTTGCCCAACTTGATTAAATAAGGGTGGACCTTTAAAGATTTAAGCGCTCCAGGTTTTCAGGAATATTGAGGTATTTATGGACGTGAGGCTTTAGAGCTCCACTTTCTTCACCAAAGCTTTTTAGAACTGAACCCTTATTTATACACTAATATCCTTGTTGCAATGCATTAAAGCATTCAAGGGACTGGTAGTTTGCAGGAATATGCCCTAAAAATATTTTTAAATACTTAAAAAACACAGTAGGTGTAGCCACTCATTTGTTCTAATCTTGCTGTGTGCGATGAATGGTCTTCTAAATTTACATAAATGGTATCATTTAGCGTGTCTTGGAAAGAAGAAAAAAAGGCAAGAATACTCTCTCTTCCACTAATTGCCAAAGGTTTTGAAAACCTCTAAACACCTTTACAGTTGCTGAAAGGGATAATGAGAGTGTTACACACACTACAGTTAATCCACCCAACTTGCAAAGAATAATGCTTTTGATTTAGTTACACTCTGGCTAGTTTAGCTTGTTCTTATTTTAGCTCATCTCTGATAGCTTTTAATAAGAAACATTCAATTAAGCTGTTAAAATTGGTGTTTAAGTCATGTTGAAATGCTGTGAAATGTGTGTACTCAAGTTTGACGCTCTTCAGTAGTTCCATGTGTTTCCTCATATCTGCTGGAATTTTTTTCTTCAGAGCTGCCAAATTTTTAATAATTGTGTTATTTTTAGTGGCTTAAAATACACAGTTTAATTTTCAAGAATGTGAATCTTCCCTCTTATAAGGCTTCTTGAAAACCAGACGCTTCTCTTGTGTTGTCAAAATACCTCATTAATCCCCTGGAAACGTTCAAAGAATTTCAGGAGACTTTTCAGATGAAAGTACCGTGCCTCTTAAAGCCTGTCCTACAGCTCTTCATTACAGCACTACAGTGCCGTGTATTTTGATGGAAAATTATTTTACTACAAAGGTTTTGCCAATACAGAGCAGCTCAGCAAAGCTTAATAAAAGCAGTGATTTTGGGGAAGCCGAAGTAATTCTGCAGTGCCAGAGGATGGGATAACGTTCCTGGCAAAAGAACAACAGTTCTGTAGTTCTGCTTAGTATTTCCTGTAACCTCTTTCAAAAGAAATGTGAATTTCTTGTTTTCATCCTTGCTGATTTTATTTTTTTTTTTTCCTCAGAGGTGTCTTTGTGACCAGTTCTTCTTATGAAATATCTTTAAAATAGTATCCATAATAAAGTTAATTGACTTCAGGAATAAATATTATCAACTATATTGTGACACGGGATTTGATATCCAAGGTTTAATTGGAAAATTACTGAATTTTTGACCAAACAAAGCATCCATGCATAATATAATAGAATTATATTTAGTTCTTATAGCTTAAAACAGGTATACCTTTAAAAAGTTCTGATTTCTGCTACATATCTGTTCCTTTAAAAAATACACTTTTTTTTTTTTTTTTTAAATTTGTTTGAAATTTTAATTAATTTTTAGGGACGTTTTACACTGAAAACTGAAAAAAAAATTCCTCAAGTCTCTACCATGTAATTCAAAGAAAAGGTCTATTACTGAATTTTTTACTTGGTATTTACTGTGTTTTTTCTAGCCTTCCAGAAAATACATAGCATTCCTTCTGGATGTGAATGTTTGAATAACATGTAAAAATCAAAATGGGTTAACATTGTTACACACTTCTTTAGCCCTTCTAACTTCAGAAATTTGCTTTCTTTTTTTAATTTCTTGCTGAAGTTAAGTATATTCATGATGGATTTGAAAACAAAAATACACAGTATGCAACCTACAATTTCCAAATGAAACTGGTCTTAACTATCACAGTCCTTAAGAATCCATATTTTGGGAATACTTTATTAATTTTTTTTTTTTTTGATGGCTAATTTCCCAATAGATTCCTCAGTATGCTAATGGATGCCCTTTTAATAAATCCAAGTAATAGTTATACATTTGGGGGACTTTTGGTCAAAATATTCTGGAATTTTTGAAGTTTCTCAGACACAAATATCTGAAGCCATGAGTCTAAATTCTCAGAAAGCTTCACACGTTCTACACCTTCTTCCCTGTAATGTAATTCTGGTGCTGTTGCTTTACATCTTCCTGAAGCTGCTTCTTGCCTATCCTGAATCCATTGGCCTTTCAGCACCTGGCTTCCGCTGCATCTCATTGGGACATTTAAAAATGGCTGTGGGGATCGGTAGATCCTTCATTTAAAAAAGCAAAACTGATGTCCAAGTTATCTCTGGAAACACGCATCTTTTCTAGCTGTAAGCGTGAATCTATCAAATTATATATAAGTCTTTCAAATCACACGTAAATCTCTGCATCTCTGTTTGGCGTGATGTATTCACGTAGAAATCACGGGGGAATTTGGCTTCTCCCACATTCTACTTGCAAGATGATCATGGTCTCATCTTCTCTAAAGCAGTTATGGCTGAGTTTAAATGGATGCTGTTATCTGGGCATTTCGACAGCCCCATGGCAATTGGCATGGTCAGTAGGAGGCTTAATTTAGATGTTAAATTGTTAAATAATCTATTGCTTAAAATGCTGTGATGGAGTGCCAGTACAAGGAATCCAAGTCCCTCTCCCCACCTGACATCAGAACTGTGGCTACCAGCAGCTGGAGAGTATTTGGCAGCTATTTTTCAAAGAGCACAATGATCCTAACTATTAACTGCAAGATATTTTCCTTTGGGATTAGAGTGAGCCATGTTGATCTATTTCATGGCAAAACACAACACAAGGAAACTTTTCACGAGCAGAAATTCACCAGTTTTATAAAGACCAGAGTGTTCCTGGAATGATGTTCTCTGGGACTTTCCCCTGCAGGTCTTGAGTGGAGTTCTGTGATAGTGGAATTTAAACTTTTCATCTTTCCATTTGCAAAATCGAGAATATCTCGTGTTGTCACATAGCAGATGAAAGTGATAATTGCACAACATGCAAAGATAAAATATTTTGGGGGTGGGAGGTAAGAGCAGAGAACATTGTGGATTTTATTGTATCTTTTTTAGAATTTTGAAGTGGGGTAGTGAGAGTGAGAATGTCAAATTGTACATTGGAATATACTGTAATTGATGTATGGCACTAATTAAGGAAAAGTTATCCTACACCAGGCAGCAAATGCACTCTTGCTCTTGCATTGTTGCTGTCACACCTTTGTTTTCAACAAAGCTTAAACTTATTGTACAGAAATAATCACATCTCTCGTGATATTCTTATATATATTTTCATATAATGGCTTGAGAACCCGACCTGATATTTGTTCATGACAAGTGTCCAAGCCATAGATATCTACTCAGTCTCTCAGGTTTTGGCTTAGTGGGTAGTGTTTATTGTATTTTAACTCTGCATTGAGCAGCATTACTGATCCATCATGGGATAAAATAAATGTTATTTTCTTCTATTTTATAGTATTATTTCTCTGCAGATGCTTTAAAGAGAAATATATGTTAAAGTTGATGCACATAGTTTTAATAATTACCTACTTATGTAAAAATGTTCACTGTAAGAAACAGTTTATTATTCTTTATCAAATTCTAACAATAGTTCAAGTAACAACTGAACTTGGTTTTGTCTTTAAGATATGTTTTAAGGAAGAATTTCTAGGTAGGGATAGCCCAAATGAGTTACAGGCTGCAGATTAGGGATAGAAATTGCAATCATTGTGAATTATTTTCTTATCTTTTGTCACTATGGTTGTTTCTACATAAATCTTGGGGTTTTTTCTGAAGTCAGGACTGAGCTCAGTTCAGAGCTACTACTCTTTCTCAAAAATTGTATTAAAAATCAAGATTTTAAGACAACAGAAAACATAAAAACTCATTTTCCCGTAAAGAGCATACTTCATTTCTCCCTTTCTAATTCATGTTAAACAATTTTTTCATTAAATTCAGAATTTTCTAGGGTCTGACGTTTGGATTCACAAAAAAACCTTTTCAAAGTAGTCTTTATAAGCCTAATGTGTCTGTCTGCCTTTTAGAAGTGTTCAGAAGGAGGAGGCCAGTTGCAACAACAAGCTGCTCTGCACTAGTTTTTTGCTGGCTTCCTTACTTAATCTGTAATCTGATACATTTAAGAATGCTCTATTACCAAAATAACATTCAATCTAATCCTACAAACGTGTACTACATGCTTGACTCGGTGTAGCCTGAATAATCCTATTGAAAGGTATAGGGCTTATTAATTTAGAAGCTTGCCTTAGTGGAGCCAAATATTTAAAATTAGAATGGCTTTGCCTGCAGACCCGTCTTGAATTGCTGTGTCCTTGCTCTTTGTGTGCTGTTGACAAACCTCCCTGGTCCAGGAGAAGCTCAAACCCAGGGCTCTCATCCTGGCCAGGCACCTTGTTGCCATGTCTGGGATGTCAATCAAAGTTTTGACACCCGTGACAACCTTGCCCTGTTCGTGTCTGACAGGAGGGATGGTTATTTGTATGCTAATCCTACCTACCACTGCCCCAAATCAAGCTGCTGGGGAGTGATTTAATGGTCCAAGCCTAGGCTTGGCTCGTGGGTTCTGCTGGCAGCTCGTGGGCTCTGCCCTCCACAGTTTTCCTGGGAAACAGCAGTAGGAGGTGAGACAAAACTTCACCAAAAAGCCCTGAGGTTTTGTGTTGATGCTTGTGAACCTCAGGTTCTCGAGTCTCTTTCTCTTCATGTTCCAAAATTGCACTAATGAACATGTGCTGTGTACTTAGCAGCTTCAGGCTTCTAGAAGAATATATTCATTTTTATTAAGATACTGCATTCATGCTTTTTTTATGCCCCACATGGTAATAAAAAAAAAAAAAAAAAAAATCCAGCGTGACGTTGAATACTTACAACAGGGCCACTAAAAAGTAAATTAAAATGCATTCTTTCTGCTCAGAACTTTGCTTACTAAAACAATCTTAAAACCTGGAGGAAACGCTGCCCACACTGCAGCGAATGCGCTGGTTTTAATGAGCCTGGCTGCACTGTGAAGTTAGCCAAGAGCGCTTCCCCCAGCACCTCCTCACCTAATTCAGTCATAATGCGCAGTGAATTGCTGGGAAGGGAGTCAGAGAGCAAAACAAAGAGCACACAGCCAACGCTGGGTGTACTCTGTGCTCTTCTGAGGCCTTTTCATCGCTGGGTCCCAGGCAGGGTCCCAATTACTCTCTGTCCCCAGGTGCAGCGCAGCCCCAGCGTTTTCCTGTAGTGGCCACAACAGCATTTTTCTTTATTCTCCCTACCCCTTGTGGGTTCTCACCTGATAACGACCAGTAAAACACACAAGTGTGTTGTGTGAGAGCACCCCTGAAATATGTAGGGTAGGTGGTAGCCCCCAGTGCAAGTAATTCAAGAATCTGGCCATGGGATATTTGGAAGGTGAGCACAAGAAGCACAGCCTCTCCCTGCTGTGGTGAGCGGGTGCTTGCTTTCATCCTCCTCTTTTCCCTCCTTGTACAAATGTACCTCCTCTGCTGCAAGGTCCCTGAGGTTTGCTCTGAGTAAAAGCCAGTATATGTTTGCAAAATTTACTGTAATTTGCCAGATTATCGGTCTTGATAGGTATGTACTGCGTCTGAACAAATTACTCTGGAGCTAACTATCCTGACTAATCTTGCCATTAATCACATAATCTCACTGTGGTGGCAGATAAACAGTTGTCTTCATGACCTGTAGAAAAAAGTAATTTTTTAACCTATTTTATACATTTGCTTGCATAAATATATGTGTAAGTTTATTTTAGCAGACAACTACCTTATAATTCTGTCTGATTTAACCACCATGAATCCTTTCCTTCTCGGACCCAGCTCCTTCTCCTCATCCCTCTGGTTTTAAGGTGCGCTTTTTGAAAAAGTTAGTTCTTGCCACCAACTCCCACGTGCCTCCTGTTTGGCTTGTTTGCTTATTTGTGCAATACCGTCAATATTATGTAACAAGTACGCTGTTGCTTTTAGCACAGTATCGAAAACCTGGTATGGGGGCAAGTATTTCTTATCCACTCCCCCTCTTCCCCCTCACAAAAACCAAAAGGGAAGAAAAAAAAAAAAAATGGAATGAGAAGGAAACAGATTTAGAAAATGATTGCAAGCATGTTAAGTTTCCTAGAAAAAAATCTTGCCTGAGTGAAAGATGTGATTTTTGTCACTGTGAGCCTGGAAACCACTAATCCCTGCAAGGCACTCAAGAACTAACCCTCTCACCCCCAAATTTTGAAGAACCGTTTTAACCGTGCTTTTAAGCCCTGGTTCTTTGGCTCCTTAAGCTCTAGCTGACCTCTTGTGAGACCAAACCTAGCCTAGACCTCTTTGCTGAGGAAAAGCACTGAAGAGCATTTTTCCACAGCCCCTGTGCCACAGGAGCTGCCAGCAGCGCTTTCCTTGCTGTCCAGACTGGGTGCTGACACCCAGAGATGGCATCTCCCTGACAGGAGGAACACAGCAGATACCACCAGGGGTTTTGCTGCCTCCTTCTTGGTTTGCTTCAACAAAAAAAATAAAAAAAATAATAAAAAAATCCAGTTTGTTGATCCATCCTCACTGCAGTGCTGCTTGCTGAGGGCAGAACTGCTGATGGGTGCAGGGTGAAGTTCCCTCAGGGGCAGGGGTCTGATGACCCCACCAGCCCCTCCTTCCTTCTGCTGTGTACAAGGGGGAGGAGTAGGTACAGCTCTGGTGTTTATATGAAAAAGCAAGAGAAATTAAAGGGTTAACAGCTGCGTGCCCCACCCCCCCCCTTCCCTCCTTTCCCCAAAATTTTAGCATGCTGAAGGATGACAGGTGCATCAATCCAGTGTAGGTGGCCATCCTTCCTCATTGCTGAAATTTGGGAGGAAAAAATTATCAAATTGCAAATTTTAAGAAAACTTGTCAGGAGAAGACAACATCAGTTGTCTTTAGATGGGACCCCTGCTTTCTGCTCCTCGAACCAGATGCAGCCACCAAGACATCTGCATCTGGACAGATCACTCTTCCGTAGATCTGTAGTCTTGCTGTCAGCTTTCCATCCTCCCCCTGCTCAAAATGAGCGCCAGCAAACCGGGCAACTCCCCACTTTTTAGTGATTGGGAAAGAGTGACAGTTTGTGAGCTCCAAACTGAGCGGTTTTGCTGCAAGATTAATTCTGGAGATCTTCTGTCATTTTGGATGTGGAGGAAGGCTCTGTGTGTGTTTGTGTGAGCAGAGGCTGTCAGCTGCATGCAGGAGTTTTGGTAAGCAAGAAATCCCTGTTGAGAGCAATCCAACATTCCTCTGTGCTCTGCATTGCTGCTGCCACAGTTTCCACCTCCCCCCTAAAGAAAATAAAACCAAAAAACATCCACACAATTCAAAAACCACAATAATAAATTCCTATCCCACTGTATCACCCCATGCAGCGAGTCAGAAAGATGGCTAAATTATGGCAGCAGACATTTGGCTCTGCCAGATTTAAAAGGTCACCACCAAAGGGCAGGCTTGGAAAAAAGTTCCAGCAATGGGGTGAGAAAGAATAAAGGCCTGAATTCAAATCATGTTGCTGTGTTTGTCCCAACATCAACGATATCTAGTCACACACACGATATTTATATCAAAGGCTTCTCCTCATGGTCCTAACTGCATTGAGCATGCTGTTGTTGCTTCCTTAATGCAATCTCCAAAGGTCAATCAAGTTATAGAGTCAGGCTGATGAGATTAGATATTACTTTAAAAAATGACCGAAAACCTGTGTTTGGAGAAAGGCCCGAGTCCAATATAATTCTGTCTGGTTTGCTCCAGGTCAGTGTATGATTTCCTGGAAACACTGTGTGAACTGAACCCATCCACTTTAGCTCCAAGAGCGCTTTCTCATTCTCTGGTGATAGCTGAGGTATCTGCATGTTCTTGGGGAGAGATGAGGGAGTCTTCTGGGCACAGGACAAAAATAAAATGACACGTTCAAGTGCTTTTTTTTTTAATGCTCCAGGGAGATTTTACTATCTGGGTTGTGTGCAGTGAGCAGGGATTTTTCATTTCATACATCATTCACGACTTGCTGCAGTGATTCCAAAAAGTCCCACAAGCCGAGCCGCTGCTTGCACCAGAGCACAGAATTTCTAGTTTGTGAGTTTTAACAATGGATGTTAGAGCTTTTTTAAGGCTTCACCCAAAATTTGTGGTGGGGAGGCACAAGGAAAGGAGCTGTGTCTGAGGATGGTGAAGGACACACAGTAATGACTAAGGCAAAATCCAGCCTTCCTCTGGAAGGAGGGGGGAGGATTTTCTAAATTCCTAAATTTAGAAATTAGAATTTCCTAAATCCTAGAGGAATTTCGCTTCCCCTCCTTGCTTTTTCTCCCACTGCTGTGCGCTCGATGCACACAGGAGGTGAGCAGGTCTCCGGCATTGTCTCTGGTCTGCACATGAAAGTCTCATGGTAGCACTAGCCAAGGACTCTGTTCCACATCAGGCTGTTGCACTGATACAGAGCTGTGAGCAGCACAATGAGGTTTGTCTCTGTTTCTACCCCCCGTTAATGCATTTATTTAGGAGTACTCAACATCTTTTCCAGCCATTTGGAGGTGGCTGGGATGAAATGCTAAAGGTGAGGTGATTTAAATCCGGTTTTACGAGTATTTCTCACCTGCTTTAGAAGCTTTGTAGCAAATGTATGAATATTTAATTGTTATAATAAAAGAGCAGGTGGGAGAAAACCTCTTCTAGCAATGTCACCTATGAATGCTGAAGTCAGACTGGCCTTCTGTGTCTGTCAGTGGGGTTGGGGTGAGTGGATACACAGGACTCTGGACAGATGGGCGAGCATCTTGTTACACAGCCGTCACGGCGCGTGTGCCCACCGTGGGCTTCCTGGCTTTGTCTGTGCTCCCAAGAAATCTAGCAACCTAATTACCTGGCAGTCCTTATAGATCAGCTGTGTGAAAGACACAGTTGTCACTGATGCCTCGACGTTGTGTTCTTTAGAAATGGAGAAGTGGCAATGTGGAAACTCATAGTAAGCATCTGATGCTAGTAAATATCTAATAATAGATAAACGTCTAGGAATAATAGATAATATCTATCTAGTAATAGATAATATCTATTATCTGTAATAATAGACAAATATCTAGTAACGATGAAATCTAAAATAAATATCTGGTGACAATAACTCTCTAGTAAAAATAGAATAATAGACAACAGTAGAAACATTTAGCAATGGTAATGTCTTGTATAGTTACGCATCAGGCAAAGAATGATAATGATTATTTTGCACAGTTCTTCAAGTACGGAGGAGAAATTATTTAAAGCATGTTTTTGTCTGCATCAGTCTCTGTATTTACAGTGGTTTCGGGAGCAGAAGCTCTCCTAACTCTGTAATAGTGAAGCCAGAGCACTTTGCCAGCAATTTTGATTGTGGTGAGAGGGGTCAGCAGAACTTGGAATGGTCCTCTGATGCCTTAGGAGGGCTGGCCTGAAACAGAGACTGGACAGAGCTGTAAATAAGATATTTATTGAAAGGCCTCCGGGATCCACCTTGGGCAAGACAGGAGCCTGACCAAGGCTGCACCCAGGGTGGCCACCAAAGAAAGATGGTGTCAGGGTCACAAGATCTTGCATTTTTATAAGTTTTGGTCCATTTGCAAATTGGGGTTTAATTGTCCAATTCCAGCTCCAGGCTGTGAGGTCCCATCCTTCTTGTTCCTCCCTCCAGCCACCCTTGTTTGTGCTTTCGGGATGAAAGTTGTCCTTGGTGTGCAGCAGGAACAGGATTTGTTTTGTGTCCCTGCTGTGTGCAGAGTGACCCTGAGTGTGAGCTCAGAGCTGCACCCAGGGCAGCACAAAACCTGAAATACATGAGAGATGAAACTTAAGGCTCTGGGCAGTAGCTCTCTGGGCAGTGTTGGGCGATGTGGCAACACATAACATTCTCTCTCAGCCTCCCTGGTACTTTTTTTTTCCTGGTGGCCTCCTGTAGCCCAGTGCCATTCTGCTCCATGTCCTTTTCCTGCATCCCCAGGCAAGGTTTTCCAGTTTTAGAGCTTCTCCTGTCAGGGTGAGCGAGGTGCTGGTGGGAACCTCATCAGACAGGTCCTACTGGAGCCCAGGCATGCTAGTTAGGAAAGAGTTAAATGTGTGGAGGAGCACAGCCAGTGCCAGCTCTGCTTGGCATAACAGGGGACCTGTGGACACTCAGAAAGAAACACTTTCTGTGTTACTGCATTGTGAATAAATTCCTTCATGGATCCTGACACACGAGACTCTGCTGTGGGGAACCTGGTCTGGCTGTGTGAGTGTGGGGTGTGTGGGGAACCACACGGGAACCCATCGCTATTGGGTCACTGGGGCTGTCCCAAATGGGCTTTGGTTCCAGCCCAGGAGCCTGAGTGTCAGCGTGGCTCCTGCATGATTGGACAGGGACGTTTCCTTAACAAAAACCCAGGGATTTTGCACCCAGTGCCAAAATTTCAACCTAAGATTCTTGGAGTTATTTTTGTACACTTACAGACCCGCACTGCCAAAGGAACTCAGCGTAACGTTGACAAGTCTGTCCAGAACATCTGCTGTGAGGCATCCTTCAGTTCTGCCAAAGCAGAGTTTGTCAGAAGGGCCCTTGGACGGGAGTTTACGGTTGCGTTTCCCCATTCTTATGGCAATTCCCCCTCAGTTGGATGTAGGGCCTGCAGAGTCCATTTATCCTGTTCCAGCCCCTTCATCTGGCACTCAGCACCTACAGGAGGGCAGGAATCTGAAAACAGGCTTTGTTATGACAGAGATCTCCAGATCTCGTAGCAGATGTTGCTGGTGAGAAGCAATTTTCTTCCAGCCAAACCTTCTTCAGCTCGGCTGAGAAGATGCACAGAGAATCTCACAAGGCTACAGGCTTTGGCAAGGAAACTCAGCATTTACCAATGCCAGCTCCTCTCTATATTTCTTTTTGAAGGCTATGTAGAGCAAATGATCTCTTCTCTGTCTCTGTGAAACAGCTGTAAATTTCTCTTCCTTTAAACCACCCCCCCACCCATTAAACAGCCCTGACAACAGCCAACAGTTATCAGATGCAAAATGAACTATGTGCCTGGGATAAGGAGTTGAGTATCTGCCTCTCCTTGATCGATCCGCTGGACGTTTTGTACGCCAGCACTTTAATTTAAAATATTCTGAGGAAGGAGAAATCCCTGGTAATTTCCATAACAGCCTTTTAAGGAGTCTTGTCACCTTTTAAAAGGTGTTTGCTTCCCCTTTTCCCTCTCTCCCTCCCCAGCTCCACACGCCGTTTGTTTTAACCTTATCCTCTGTATGCAGACTGCGTGTGATGCAGACCTCTCTGCTTTGGGCCCAGAAGATCTTAGAAGATGGTTTTAGCTTCCTTTAAATCAGTGCTGGTGATAATCCCTTTCCAACAATTCCCTGGCACTGAAAACCTTTCCCAGTTTTGAGGGAGGAAGTTCTGCCATACATTAGAACCTGGGACTGCAGGATTTCTGCCCAAGGTGTCTCTTTCCTTGGAACTGAGAAAATGTCCTGTTCTGATTTTTAAAATAGAGACAGCTGGGAGCTTGGGAGTGACTTGCCTACAACAGGAAATGGTTTTGTGGCAGAGTGAACTTACCCAGACCCCCTAAAAAATTAAGTCAATCCTGCTTGTTTCCTTTTTCTGACCATGAGGATTCTACCTCCAAAGGCAGGGGAAAAGTCATATTTCTTTTAGGGATCAGTTAACGAGTGAATAATGTATTGGTTTTTCATCCGAGTGGTTTTGTATACTCTGATTTTATTCTCCCGAGTAATCCTCTGCCCATGGCCCATTTATGGTGCTTGCAGTTTAAGGTGCTGCAGGAAAAGTCATGTTTGAGCTCTGCAAAGCTGATGAGGCTTCTCAAAGTGCTCCAGAGTCCTGCTGGTTTTGGGAATCGGAGGAGAATTGTGCCAGTGTTGAGATGTTTATAAATCCACTCCCAGCCTACCCCATGCACAAAAAGAGGGGTCGGCCCTGCTTCAGATGGCTCACGTGAGGTCGTGCACAGCCACCTAAAGTGTGACAAAGATGTCAGAGAAGAGATTCTCAGGGGTTGTCCCATGTACCTAAAGGGGTCCCCTTCATGTGCATCAGCACTGGGAAATTTGTTTTCCCAAGTAACTGGGATTAGAACAATCTGATTATTGAACTGCAGCCCCTATGTAGATTCGCTGTGAATTTCAGAACTACTGCTATCGCAGTCCTTGTTCTGTAAAATCACAGGGTTGGGTGTATTTCCCACAGAAAAATTGCCATTTTTCCTCTCCTATTGCCAGGATGTTATTAAGTGCAAAATGTCTTTATTTTATCAAATTCTAGTCCTTACTTGTTTTGGGGGGGGAAAAAAATAAAAATATTACAATACTGTTAGTTAGAGCAGCCCAGTGAAAGGTTTGTTATTTTTGTTTTCACTATTAAAATATCCCTTAATCCACCTTGCTGGGTCTCTACCACTCCTGTAATATTCAATCAAGCCCTTGTTTTGTGAGAAATGTGACAATGCATTGTTGGCACTTTACAAACCTACAGCCCTCGGCAATAGATAATGAGAGGCAGGTTTTTTGTGGGGTTTTTTTTTTCCCTGTGCAGGACACAATGAAATTTTAGACAGATGAATGCTAAGAGAACCCTATGTACCAAAGGCAATGTTTACTGCATGTAATACATATCATTGTTTGTCTCCTGTAGTGAAAAATACTTGTGTCACGCTGTTAAAATGTACTCCTGACAGAACAGAGCTTGCTATTATAGGGTCCATTGCTTAAAAAAATGATATACTGACAGAAATACAATTTAAGAAAATTTAACACCAAGGGTAGTCGACCATGTAGGCTACTATTAAGGGGCCAAAACTCAAGGCCATGGTTTTATTAAAAAAAAAAGAGGGATAGTTTGTTTGCCAGTAGTAGGTAAAGTTTAAAAAATAAAAAAAAAAAGAACCGCAGAAGGGAGAAAAGAAGAAAAATCAACTTGCATTCACTTGGTCTCCAGTGTGTAAAAAATTAATAAAAGCAACAGTTCAATGAGATTTTATTGCAGAAACGTTTAAGTGAAACAGTTTAGGAAAGCCTCAGATTTTTAAACAGTTCTGCTGCTGTAGCACCACGGTGCATAACCAATTGTTGCTTTTGGATGCAAGGCACACCCAGTGCTCTTCGTAAAATGAACAGTGAGTCCTGGTTAATTTGAATCCGTTTGTGCATTCCCCCAAATTTGTCTTTGGTTTTAGAAGCTTGGCGAGATTAGCAGTTCACTGTGAGCAAATGCTGTGTTGTGGCTAACCTCACACCTAAATCAACAGATGTTGGCTTTAAGTTGATAGTGGTCAACTCATTGGTAACTAATTTGGATCTAGAATTTATTTTCCCCTTCCCAGTTCTCCATTGCAAATTCCTGATTGCTGGATCGTGACGCGTAGCAGTCTATGGGGAACCAATGAGCCATTTGGTTTTTATCTGCCTTCTGCAATTTTTTGGCAAAAATCGCATCTTGGTGAAGGAGTTTTAACTTCTCAAACACTGACCGGACAACACTTGTGCAGAAGATAAGCAGAGTTATGTCTGTATCTGATAGCTACAGCAAAGTGTAAATTGGGAGTGTCTGAGCTTGGAAGCTCCCCAGCAGGTTTGATTTTGTGCTATGTGTGGTGATGTTGGAGAGCTGCAGGAAAGGCAGGGGATACCCACCAGAGTGTCTACCCCAACCATACAAACGTGGAGTTCAGAATGAGTGGACACAGAGCTCTCAGATTTAACAGACAGCACACTCTGGGGCAAGCTCTTTAATTTGATATTTTTTGGGAAATCACCTCTTGTTTTTACACTTGGATGGGGTTTGGGGGGAGGGGGATATTCTTTTTTTTTTTTTTTCTTTTTTTTTTTCCCCACAGAATATCACTCTATTTTTTGTGTTCATCAACCCAAAACCTTCCCCAGAGATGAGAGGAATTGGAAATTTTAAGTGAAAGAGCAATAGAACATGCATATTAAGTAATTTATTCAGATGCTTCTTATTTTTATTGGAAAAACATGGAAAATGCTCTGATATCACCCATGAACAAACTGCATTTTTCATTAATTATCTTTGGTCATGAGGTACAAGAAAGTCACAAAAAATAAATGAACATAACAATGCAGGAAGGTTTTTCCTCCATCAGTATAATAGGAGGTTTAAATTATTGTTGTTGTTCTTCTTCACCTATTCCCTTTCTCCCTTGTAGGAGCCTTATTTTTGCCCTTAAAAGCACATTTAACCATGCTGATGGTAAGACTAATATATTTACCTCTGTACAAAAAAACAAACAAAACCCCCCCTAGAAATAATTCTCCAATAATAATGTTGTATTCCTGAAGATTGCCAATAATATAACACTATTTGTATTAATTCATTGTTAACCCTCCTGCCATGAATATTGCAAGTCCATATGTGCCTTTGAAGGCACATCTAGAAGTGGTCCTTTGAAAGTTTCTGAATTTCTGAACTCTGAGCCTGGAGGCGGTTCTGCACGTAAAATTGTATTAAATTATGTCATCACTCGTATTTTTGTGATATCAAGACCTAAACAGTTGTTAAACCTTCAAATTAATAGATTATTGTTGAAGGAATATATTTATTTTACACATGATTTCAGCAGTCTTTGAAAGAGGTGGTGCCAAATTCAAGTGCTACTGCATGCTCTGAAGAAATACTCCTGTTGCAAATTATTTGTTTATTACAAACATAGGTCTGAAATCCATTTTTCTTTTGTTATTCATACTTTTTTCTCTTTGTTTGCTTTTTTACATTTCTCAGAGATTAGGGCAATAAAAGGCAACATAGCCAATTTTGGTTTTGTAGTCAATTTTACTTGCAGGTTCTGAATTCTGCAATGTGTGGGTGTTCCAGCCTGCATAAAAATTACTCAATATTTCAATATCATTTTTAACTGTAGAAGGGTTGGGGTTTTGTTATTCTGTCTCAAACTGTGCAAACAGAATTTTTGCATTTTTAAAAAAATACTTTTATTTCAAATATATACACACACATTTTTTGCTGAATAATTCCTTTATGCAGAGCTTCCTTTTATAGTTATGATCACTGTAGGTGAAATAGTGGTTCAAGTATAAACACAAAATACCAGTGGTTTTGGATAAAACCTCAGAGAAAGAGCAATTAACCTTTCCAGCAGTCTCACATCTGGCCAGCTGTTGAACCACTCCACCATGGGGAAAGGTCACCAGTGAGTGTTGGGAAACAACCCCAAAAAATACTGAGGGGAGGAAAAAAAGATTATAAATGGATTCACTGTGAAATTGGACATGCACTTGGGACCAGCAGCTGAGAACAGGTGAACATATATTCTGGACACACTTCAATATCTTTAATTTCCAGAGACCAAGAAGCTGCTGGGAGGGTAAAACCACAGATGTTGGTAGAACTCCACCATGTAAAACAGCTGTAGAAACCCCCTTGCAATTTATATATGAGTAAAGTGTTAGTGCACTATGGACATACAAATGATTGATTTCAACAGCAATGGTGCTGGTGCTGAGACCTTGGTGGAGCCCTCTGCAAGGACAGAGGAAGGCATGGTTGTGTCTGAAATAGTGCAGGAATTGCAAAAAGCTGCACTGCTGGTTCAGTCTGGAGGTTTTGTTGTGCCAGACAAGACCCATTTTTATAATTGCAAGAGCAGAATTAGTAGAAGATGATAAATCTGGGAAAAAAAAAAAAAAAATCCCCTTCTTTTAGATGTAATTTTACACTTTCTGTTTACTGTAATGTAGATACACTCCTCTGTGTCCCTGTGCATGGCAGGGGGTTGGAACTAAATGATCTTTAATGTCCTTTGCAACCCAAACTTCTGTGATTCTATGATTCTACACACACGTGTGTAAACAAAAAAAGAAAAAAAACAAAAAGAGAGAGAAAGAGGATAATGACTATTGCCCATTTGGTGCCAGTCCTGCAAATCTTCCTAATACAAGTGAACCCACTGAGCACAATCAGAGTATTTGCTTGTTTAAAAATTTATACAACTTTTTTGCAGAGATGCTTGTGATGTGGTGATACGATACAGCAGCACAAAGCTTCTTCCCTCGTAAACCTGGGAGCCCTTGCTGTGAGCCTGTTTTATACACCAGCTACTAGTACCTGTGTGGAGGTGCTGCTGCTGAGGGTGCTGGGTGTTTTCCCACCAGTGCTGTGACCGTGGCTCACCAGGAAATTCTTCCATGGAGCCCTGTCCAAGGCTCGTGGTTACTAAAGGACCGACCCAGGGAAGACTGGTGTCTGTTTGTTTGGCACTCCGAGTGAGGAATTGAAAGTTGTTGCCATTACCCCATCTCTTCTGGAAGCTGGCTTTCCTCCTCTTCCTAAGCTTGCCTAAAAGAATTAGTTCAGGGGTAGCTGCTGGGCACAGGGAGTGAGTGCCTAAAAAAATCTTTAACTGTTCTCACTGAAACTGAATGGTGTTGCAGATACTGGGGGAGCATGGAAATAAAACACCCTGGGAATAAAAACTGCTTGGGATTTATTCCTGCTTTTCAGCTGTTAGATCAGCTGCTCTTAGTGCAATAAGCTCAACAATCATTGATTTGATCTGTGATTCTCTTTCCTGCTTTTCTTCTCCGTGGTAGATGATGAATTTGACGGAAAACTCAGAAATGTTGCGGTTCCTTTGCTGCGTACAATTAATTGATTAAACGTGAGATCACTGAATCTTCAACTGAGTTCTTTTGAAAATAGAATTTTGTCTTTTTTTTTTTTTTTTTTTTTTTTTTTTTTTTTTTTTTTTAATTGAGATGATCTGATAGTGGTGCCCATAGTTTTCCATGTATGGCCTCAGTTATTGGTAGAAAAAAGCCCTCATTCCGAGGATAGTGTGCAACATCGAATTTCAGCTAATTTCTGTGCCAGGAAGCATTCTAGTCGAGCTGTTTGCAAATATTCAGTGATTATAAACCAGCCATTTACACCGTTGAAACAAACACAGGTGCAAATGTGGATTTCTGTCCCGCACTTTCTGAAGTCTTCACTGATTCCGGAATTTCAGGTCTGCTCAGAGATGCTGTGATTATGTAAAAAAACCCACAAAATACTATTTGATGGCACACAAAGCCCTTTTTTGTTGGAAAAGAGTATGTAATCAAAATAAGCTGGAAAGAAGCATTTGTTTTGGAAATAAATAGAAAACATGGAAGAGTATGGAATTATAGAGCAATGATGCAGGGGGAAATAGCTCTAACTGCAACATGCTGCACATTATTACTCCAGACTATGGTGGTTTTTTGCTTTCTACATTTTATAATCTATGAATTGAGATATCTTGGATAATTAAAATACCCTTTAATTAGTTTTAAGAGTAGGGGAATTTAATAGGCCTGTGGGAACACTCTAAATAAAAATAAAAATGCTAAGCAAAGCCTAGTTAACAAGCAGGCTTTTTCATTTGGTTGAAACACTTCTCCCTGGTATCAGACATTTGTTCCATTTGCACATAAGTTTGGGTTTGGTTTGTTTCGTTTTTTTTTTCCAGACAGACTCTTACAGTGTGGTAACACATGGTCCGATCCAGGAAATTGGTGTGGATATGATTCATCCCTCTGAAATCTGCATTATTCTCTTTATTGAACTAAGGAATATTCAACACTATGTAAACTTTCTAGAAATATTGGCATTCCATATTGGCAAAATACTCCTAATAGGGATATACTGTATCAGTACAGTGAAACCATCTAGTACGAGTGGAAAACCCAGATTTGTACAAACACGGATTGTAAAGTTTTCAGACTAGCAGGGTTTTGGTCAGCTCAGCCAGAAGCAGCGCCTCTAACTCCTGTGGGTTTGCTAGCAGGTATGTAAGGAACACACGGCAGAATTTGTGGCCACTATCTGTATGAATAACCCATCAATAATGTCAGGTCAGTTTAATACTTGCGAAGGAATCGTGGGGAAGTCCCTTCACAGAACTTTTGGCAAGAGTTAGAGGGAAAAGCAGCCTTTTGCTTGTTTGGGGCAGCAGGTGACAAAACCCCTGCGGAGCAGGGGCTGCATTAAGCTGCACTTTGGGAGGGAAATGCTGGGTCTAGCAGGGCAGACCGGGCTTATGTTGGTTTGCAAGGCTGTCCCTCCGTCCTGCCACACGGAGCTGGCCCTGGGTGTGCCTCGTATCTGATGTGTAACTGATTGTTCTGAAACGTCTCCCTGCCCTCTGATTAATACTTCTCCCGCTTCAATTAAAATGTAGCATGAAGGGCTTTGGCCTTATTATTTTCCCCTCTACATGCATGTCTGTAAAGAGGATAATTTTCTTTTTTTTTTTTTAAATTAAAATCATCTCAAGTTGCCCTCTCATGCTAAAATGAACCACATCAAAATGAAGTGCTCGAGGCTAGATTTCCAAAGAATTTGGACATGAGAAACCTCTGAGAATTTTGTCTGTCTGTTTCTCAAAATCCCGAGTTACAACCTGAAACTCCTAATGTCAACTTACAGGACAATTTTTTTATTCAAGAAATCAGAATAACTGTGCTGTGCAGGGCTGAGAACTGCTGCAGCTTGAGCCTTGTCTAGTTGGTTGTGTACTGCCTGAGGTATGAGTACAGCAGAATAGCCAGTTATGACAGCAAATTATGAACAGGAATATCCCTTTAAACCATTCTCACTACATCAATAAATAAAACCTAGGTGGGCTCCTTTCTAAAGGGGCCTGTCCTAATCTCCTCCCTTACAGCTCTTACAACCAGTAGCTGGTTACAGAAAGGGAAATATTCCCCCATTGCTTCGTCTGTCATCATCCATTGTCCTTAATACTGACATTAAACTCACCTCTTAAGCTACCAAGGATCACAGAGTCATAGAATCATAGAATAATTGGGGTTGGAAGACACCTTAAAGATCACATAGTTCCAACTCCCTTAAAAAAAACATCCCACTTAACTCCACAGGTGATACAAAAGGCAGAGTAGACCACGGATCAACAGAACCTGTCCTAAATTTGTTAGGGTGACCATGCCAAATGCATCTTTAAATCCTCAGAAATGTTGGTGACGGTTGGACTGGAAGTTTTGGGAGCCCAGCACTGCAACTTAGAAAAAGTTTTATTCCTGAAATGTAACCAGAGCTAGAAGGAAAACGCACTCCAGTGGAAGATGAGGTTTGAAACCTGGGTGGAGTGGTGATTTGGGTCAGGGTCTACACAGAAATATGTATTAAGTGAGAATGAGTAAATATGCACAAGGATGGACCTGGCAGAAGTAAAAAAGCCTGAACAGTAGAGAAAGGTTAACAATAAAATAAATAGCAACAAAAATGAAGGAAGATGAATAGAATGAGGTAGAAACAAAGGACTGAACTGTTGTAGGGAGGAATAAATAAAAAAAATCTGCAATCCAAGTTAGCATTTTATCTAATGGCCTATATTTTGCTGGCAGAAGGAAAAGGTGGAAAAGACTGACTCAGGCATCTCTGTGCTCTTCACTACTTCCTATTTCTTTAGTGGGTGTATTTTGGAACTTGAGGTTTACAGTACTGGAGCAGGGATACTGAAACTGTTATTTTCTGCTTAACTGTGCTGCAGCCAGGTCACCAGCAATGGCTTGGAGCAGTAGTAGCTCTTTTTTGGTAGAACAGCATCTAAAATCTTCTCTACACTGACACAAAGGTGCAGGGAAATAGTGAAAACTCCTTCAGTTCTGCCTGATTTCTCTTCCTTTAAGGTTATGGGTGGGACGTGGGAATGTGTGTCTGTGGAATATTTTTCAGATGATTTATGGAGCAACAGCAGCTGGTACAGGTGCCAGGACAGATCTGGCTGGGCTTTGCTGCACCTGTGGCAGGGTATATTTCCCCAGGGAGGGGGAGATGAGGTCACAAGCTCTGGGTGACCTCAAGTTTGGAGGAAGGGCATGAAAATCTCCAGAGCCATCCATGTCTCTCCTCCCAAGGGCGCCTTCTCCCACGTTGCTCGCTTGCACATATTTGAGCAGCACTTTCATTTTTAAGAACAACCTTCCCCTACTGCTTCCACGACAGCGTTGTTGCCTTCCAGAAACACACAAGGAGAGGCACACACATGAAGATGGCCACGGACACAGTGCAACAGGGAAGGCCAAGGGGCTGCTGTGCTGGGCAGAGCACATGAAATGCTGTCACAGCATAAATCTGCCTCTCCGCCATCCCTCGGTCACAGTAACACACCTCCTTGACTTCAGCAGCCTTCACCAGCCCTAGAGCAAGGCTGGGGTATCACAGAGAGAGTCCAGAGCAGGACACAATTACCTGCACGGTAAAGTGGAGCAGGATTGCTTCATTCACGCTTTCTGCTCTGCCATCCCTCCCCGTCGCTGCAGCCTGGCCGTGCTCACAGCAGCGCCTGCTGCTCGCTGCTGCAACAGGCAGGCAAGGGACGAGCTGCAGTGTCTGCTCTTCTTCAGGGGCTCAGGGTTGTGACAGCAGGAGGAACCAAACAAAATCCCCGTTTCCCCTTCCCCAGAGCGATGACCAGGAATGCTGGCTTTGCCAAAGTGTTTTAATCTGTCCTTTCTGGCATCTGGCAATGGCAGCAGAAGAGCCGGTTTGGGAAGGAGGGTGGTGAAGCAGAGTGAGACAACTTTTGCTGAGTTAGTCAAGATTTTCTGGGGTTAGGGGTATTGCAGGTGGAGGAAGATTTCAACCCGACCTCTGCAGTTATCTGTTGTCATGTCTGCGATGTGATTTGGTGAGGCCCATTCAAAAGTATGTGAAAGGCAGTGTGTAGTACAATACATACAGCATATGTGATCTACAGGTAGATGCCATCTCTCTTGTAATGATTCTTGCTGAAGCTTTTTGAGATTTTTTTCCTCTGCTATTCTCTCTTCGTATTTCTATCAAAAAAATCCATATTAAAGACATAGATAGATATTTCTCGCAGAAGGTTCCCTAAGTTTCAGGAGAAAAGAGACTTATGTAAAGTAATAGACGTGTCAGGTCTGATGTGGGTTTGGTTTGTCTGTTAGTTTTTTATTCCTGAAAAAAAAAGAAAAAAACACAAAAGCTAGCTCAGGTTTCCCAAGAAATTTAAAAGTAAATATGGAAATACTCTCCATAGAAGGCCTCACAGTCTCTCTCCAATATTTTGTTCCTCTAAATCATCTTATCTTGTTATGCCCTGACTTTGTGCAGTCCTTCTTTAAATCTGAACAAGTATGTGAAGAGAAATAAAGTCTGGATTTGATAGTCCTATAGAGCCTGCTTTCATATCATCATATAACAATGTATGCTGTTTAGGAAAAATTTACTTGAGCTTTTATAATATTCCCCTAAACGTTTGCCTGGGAGTGTCTCCACTGAATTTCAGAGGCTGACAACTCCCATCCTGCTATATTTCCTCCTCAGCTTAAATTTTACCTCAGTGCAGCTCAGGAGGCCCCTGCTCTACATAAATAACAGATAAATTGACAAGACAACCTTGACCACATTGTGGCCGCATCTCCTGACAGTATGGAAAAAATAAGAACTTCTCCCTTTTAAAGTAGATGCATGCTGAGGACCGTGGGGCAGGAACTGTTGAGTTTTAAACCCCGATGGGATTGAATCCCAGACCGCCTCTGTCACCTTGATCAAACTGCTGATGAGGGGGATTTTCAGGAGTGTAAAAGACAGTTAGGCAGCCCACCATGATTGAAAAGCCCGAGAGTTCACCATTTTACGGCCCTTTGTGCTCTGAATCCCCCTGCTCCCGTCTCAGTTCCTCTCCAAGGAAGGCTTGTGCCTTTCCAGTCCTGCAGGGCAGCTGGAAGCACTCGGGAGTTAATGGCTGGAGTCCAAAGCATCGCTAAAACTCCCCCTCTTTTAGGTATCTTGGAACAAAGGCAGGAGCCCCCAAACACCCTCCTTTCCAGAGCGCTTTTGCACACACCCGCTCAGCACAAAGAATTAATTCCTCTAACTGAGAGAGCCCGCCTGATCTTCTGCAGGGGAGATGAAGGTGGGCTGCCAGATGGGAGCAGCCAACTCCTGCCTCTGGCAAGGCGTGCCTCCACCGCCCAGGCATGTTTGCTACCTCCAGGAAAGCCGGGGAGCAGCGGCTCCCCAGCACAGGGCGTGGGCTCCCACCCTGTAACGCATCCCTTTCCTAACACGACTCGGTGGAGACGGAGCCTGGGGCCCATCAGGTGCGAAAAGCCCGGCTGCTCCCGGCATGGAGCGGCCTCCAGACGGCGATTTGGCCGCGTCAGCCTGGTCACGCTTGGTTTGGAGGCTTAACACGCTAAAGCAGGGTGACTCTCCCCGCCCCGACCAACTTCTCCATCAGCGAGCTGCCTCCCAGAACAGCCCGTCCCTGCGGGCCACTCCAGGGGTCATCGGGGTGAGAAAACTCCAGCTCTGGCTCCAGCCAAGGCGAGGGGAGCCCAGAGATTTCCGAAACGCCTATAACGCCTTTTTTCCAAGTTGTTTGCTTTCGTGGGATGGATTCGTGGCGCATTAAGAAGCTTAAGGCTTCGGTATCTTCTTTAAACTGCCCACCTTATCGCCGGTACAGCTGACAGTTTGCTGACAGGAGAGATAACTAGTAGGTTAGTACACACACACACACATATATATATAATACAGGAATATATATACTGCTATATATATATATATAAATATATATATATACTGCTATTTTCTCTTAAAAAGGGGAGTTTCTCGTCTGTAGTCTCCGTGGTTTTGGTTAAAGAGCAGCCTCTGAGCAGTCACTAATTTTAACAGCAGATCTGGAGAGGTGTACGGGGGGTGCCGATACCCAGCTGCAGTCGGCGCAACATAATAAATAGGCAAATTTATGTCCTCGTCTCCCAAATTTCTTTCCTTTCTTTATTAGGGAGCAAACTATTGTTACATTAAATATTCAAACTACACAAAATCTCAAGGGCTTTCCTTTCCCACAAAGTGTTACCAGTATTCATGCATATGAAGAACAGTAACCCATATACAAACGGCACCTTTTTTAATGAGCAATATATGTCAACATGACACCTTCTTATGAAATGCAGCTTTTTAGGTTCTGCCTTTGTGGATGTAATAATTGAGATGTTTCTAATATATGCAGTTACATTACCTGCTCATTGTTTGTGATTTTGTTCCTCTCCCAAGTTTGCACTGTTTATAACGCTTCAAGCATTTGCCTCAATTCATGCTCAGTTTTATTTAATTAGAAATATAATTTTCTGCTACATTAATTATAAATTTGAGTGAGACAGCACAGAATTTCCTCAAGCATTTTTTAGAAGAGGAACAAAAATCAGAGAGAGTGAGGAAGAAGCTATAAAACGAGATGCAGGTGTAAAATTTCGATACCTTAAAACCTAAAATATTTTAAAAATACATGAGGAAAAAAATCATTATTTGTAATTTTTTAATTAATGTATCTTCTTATTGTAGTGCAATATTTATCAAAACAACTGGGTCAATGTCAGAAAAATACCACGGTGATCTCTCTCAGAATCTGACATATTTCGAAAGCACACATGTACAACCAGCCCTAAAGATGCTGAAATCTGAGTTTTGAAAGCTGTATTTTTTTTTTTAATGTTTATATTTTGCTTGAAATATTTTTCCCCAAAGCTGCAATGGGTTTTTTTGCTAACGTGTCGATGATATATAGATACCAGCAATGCATATGCATGCAGAATGCAATGTATATATAGTGTATGTGCTTCTTCAAAGTACCCCCATGCTTTGATTTGTAACTGTTTAAGGTTTGACTTAAAATTCTGAACACTGCACAGAGCCTAGCCGTTTCAATGGAATACTTCAAATAGTAAGTCCTAAAGGTGACACAACAAAGGAAATACCTTAGATACTGCAGCTTTTATTTATAAAGGGAACGCTCACACAGTCCAATGAAGGAAAACTTTACCTGTTTCCATTTCTATAGGAAGAGCAGTTCCATTAAACCAGCGCTTTGTGGCAGGAATTTGCAGGCGCATCATAAGATTTGTATGAGCAGAATGAAATATTTGCATGCCATCTAATGGATTGACGCATATCCTTTATTCCTCATTTCCAAGCACTTTCCTTATTGCAAACATTTAAAGGAGGGAAAAAAAAAAAAAAATCATCTGGCTCACCGTGCAGCACTCATCTTACAGTGTTTTCAGAAAGGAGAAAACCCAAAGACAGGAAGAGGAATTATTGTGATGTGGAGTGGGGAAAACACGGCTCTTTTCCTTATTATTCTCTCCTGTGTAACTCTTTTTGCTGTTTTTATTTTGCACACACTCTTAGACCCATGCACACGCACGCACACCCACTTTAGCTCTGCGAGCAATTTCCCTGAGAGCAGGTGTCTGGTAGTCTGAGCGCCATGTATGTGAATGTCATTCTTGGGCAAATGCTGATGTCAGTTAGTAGCTGCTATAAATACATTTATATTTTTCATAGTGCCTATCATTCGGGACTCTTAAGGGACTTTTGCACGCCAGGCTTCCAGTTCTTTTAATGCAAGGTAAAGATGGGAAAATTGAGGTGCAAAGCGGGGATATTTGAGCAAGGCTGCTTAGAAAGGTACTGCAGGGATCAGCTGAGACCTCTAAATGTAAAAATAAAAATAAAATTTTTTAAAAAAAGGACTGTACCTTGGCATTCCTGGTAGCCCCTTTGGTAACTGCTGGGCACTGCACAATCCCTCATCTCTACAGTACCAGGCTGGCACCAGGGGCCAGAGCTCTGCGAAGGGACAGTGACACACCTGCTCAGGAAATGCTGCCGCTTTGGGGCTCACCATGCCTTGCATCAACTTCTCTCTTTTCTCTGTGCGCTCTCTTACGGCTCGTGCCATAGCTCTCATTCTCTGCCCAGCTCTCCAGGGTGGTTCCCGTGAGCAGTGAGGTTTCTGGGCTGAGGATCACCACCTCAGAAAGTGCAATCCTCCTGGCACATTTGTTGTGTTCCTGGATACATATCTCTTAGCAAAACAAGACATGGAAACACGATGTGAACCTTGTGGCTGTACTTCCTACCTAAGCACGTCTGTCTTTGCCTACAGCATCGTGGCATGAAAGAGCCTGCTAATGATTCTTAAATGTTCATTACTGTAGATCTTCTCCCAGAATATACTTCTCACCTTGAATGACCCATGTGTTGAATTTTAACTAAGGGAACCCATAGTAGTAAGTCTGTCATGATGCTGGCTGGGTTTTTTTTCCTCTCCAACCCTTAAAAGCTTTTTATTATAGGACTGCTTAAGGCATTCTTCAATTAGCATGTGCTGTATTGTGGCTGGAACAGCTGTTTACCATTTAATAAAGCATGGCATAATTTATTTTCAGAGTCTAGCAACCGTCTTTGCTATTACACCAGGGGAGGAACACAGTAACTGCATTGTTCGCAGTGCTGATGAAAGAACTATAGACTTTATTATATGACCTCACAGAACTATTAACTTACCCCCCACTTATATTTCAATATGTATTTACCTGACAGTCTGTGCATTGATTTCTCACCCAGAGATTCTACGTTCTCAGTCACCTCTGGGGCAGAATGAAAAATGTCTATGCTTTATGTCCCTCACATTAGGCAGCTAATTATATATTTGTACCTTAATTTCCTTCCCTTCCCCCTATCTCCAGGGGCAAACTCCATATGCACCACTCAGGCCTTTGCTCCTTAGTCAATGGAGAAACAAAAGATGTGTCGGGAAACGACGGAAGCTTGGCCACTGCTCATCGGGGGCTTCCTGTTCATTTTGGTTCCTTTCTTCCTGGATCCCTTCTTCCCTTGGTGGGTGGATGAGTTTGGAGCGCACCTTGTAGCACCTCCATGGGTTTCCGCTTGCTCTGCAGTAACGTGGAAGTGACAAACTCGTCACATCCCTGTTGCAGGGGACACTGCTTCCCTCCTAGCAGGGACTGCATGTCACCTGCACCTTGGGACATCAGGTGCATGATGCTGCCACAAGGACTGGTGGCTGCTGCATGGAGCAGCTCCCACGAGGCTTGTGAGAGCACCAGCGTGGTGAAAGCCATCCTCCCTGAGGGTGCCTCCCCTCCATCCCATCCCTGCCAAAGTAATCACCAAGCCACCCCTGAGATCAGTCCTTCAGGTGAGGAGAAAGGAGGGCGGGTGGCAAACGGAGCTCAGCAAGGCTTTGTCACCACTAAAAGGCTCATGTCCGGCCCTGAGTGACATCCACGTGGCGCAGGACATAGGACAAGGCTGCAAATGAGCTTCCAGGTGTGGGAACAGTGTGGCAACAGAGACACCTGAGTGGCAAGTGCCTCCTTAGCTGGGCCACGAGCACTGCATGGCCACAGCACTTCGTCTGAGCCAGTCAGACCTACGCCAGGCTGGGAACCAGCTTGGGATATTTGCAGTCTTAACTCTTATGTGAGTTGGAGCATTAAATTTGGCTTTAAGTTGCCTGAGTTTGACAATGAAAATACGTCAGCTGAGTATCTGCAAATTTTTAGATTCAGCCTGTGCGTGTAGATGGATTTATATGCATGATTTAAAGTAAAGCATGTGTAGAAAGATGAAGTTTATATGGTTGCTTTGTAGAAATGGATGTAATATTGATGTTGACTTTACTGGTAGAAGTTTAAGAATGTCACGATGCATGAGTGGTGGTGCAAAGCAGAGCCCTGAGTGCATTGGGAGGTCATTTTTAACTTGAATTTATTTCCACAATATCAGGCATAGATCATCGTGCACCGTGCACAATCATCCCTGCTTTTCATTTGAGTCAATCAGAGTGGTTAAAGAAAATTTAAAATGAAACAAATTTGTGACTTGATTAAAAGCAGACAGTAAATTTGGCCAGAATACTCCTTAAAATTGCATTTTAGCTTTAAACTGAAAGTTTGATGATCTGACTGCATGACTGAAGGGACAGGGTAGCAGACTGTGACATAAACGATGTAGCTATATTTGCTCCTAAGATGAAAAAGGTTTTTTAAAGTTGTGTGATTTAGGCTTTGGAGTTAACACTCCATTGACCGAACAACAAAATTCCCACCTCCCAGGGCTTTTTTTCAAAGCAGAGCTTTAGAAAAGTGGTATTACATCCATAATGTCTGGTCATGCTTCAAATTTTTCCAGGCAAAATTAAGGCTGGTAATACTTACTTGAAATGAAAGCTTAGATTGTTTCCCAGGACACAAATAATCTAATTAGGGAAGGATATAGAAGTAAATCTATATTTTGTTTTGAATGCCTGGTTTAGAGGTGTTTGAAAATGGAATTCATCCACTTTAACTTTGCATAAAGAATTCTTTCATGCAGTCTGCAGGGAAAAAAAAAAAAAAAAAAAAAAAAAAAGGCTTGGTTCACTGATCATCAGCAGATGCAGGACAGAGTTCAGCAAATAGTTTGGTGTAAGTAGATGGAACAAACCGGAAATCTACATTAAATTACAACCCACAGTTACTAAAGCAGTACATACACCCCAGGTACAGAAAGGCAAAAACCCTAAACCCTCTGCATTCACTGCTGGACTTCAATTTGCACACAATGACTTTCTTCTACCATAGCTGTACAGGTTAGAAGGGCATGAGGAGAAGCAGCTTTCACCTGAGAGAGATTTGCCCCTCGTGCCTCTTCAGTGTGCATGTTTACCTACTTTATTCACTAAAAAAAAAACAAACAAAAAACCAAACCAAACCAACAACAACAACAAGCCGCACCCTCATGCCTTTGGAAGGCCGACCTGAAACAGAATGGACAGAGCT
The DNA here is from genome assembly GCF_015227805.2 of Hirundo rustica. NCBI lineage: Eukaryota > Metazoa > Chordata > Aves > Passeriformes > Hirundinidae > Hirundo > Hirundo rustica. The sequence goes on from NC_053453.1 coordinate 72,892,896, forward strand.
GGAGAAGAAAGTAGGGTTTTATTGAAAGTCCTCTGGGATACACCTTGGGCAGAGCAGGGCCTGGCCAGGGCTACACCCAAGGTGGACCCAAAATGGTCACAAAATGGACAAAGGGTCACGAGGTCTCACACTTTGATCAGTTTTGGTCCATTTGCACATTGGGGTTGAATTGTCCCATTCCAGCTCCAGGCTGTGAGCTCCCATCCTTCTTGTTCCTCCCTCCATCCCACCCTTGTTTGTGCTTTTGGGGCTGAAAGTTGTCCTTGGTGTGCAGCAGGAACAGGATTTGTTTTGTGTCGCTGCTGTGTGCAGAGAGCTGAGTGACCCTGAGTGTGAGCTCAGAGCTGCACCTGGGCAGCACAGAACCTGAAATACAGGAAAAATAAAACTTAAGGCATCAGTTGAGCTGCAGACACACACATGCTCCATGTCACCTGTGACCTGATGGAGGCAGATGGGATTTACACGTGCAGGTGAGCTGAAGGTGACAGCTAAACACCCTGACACACAGCAGAGTGTTGTGCGCTGAGGCTGCAGCCATGCCCTGCTGTCACATTCTCACCTGCCTGAGATCCAGCCACAAACTCAAATTCTTAGCAGTGCAGGCCTTAGAGAAGCTCCACAGCTCACTCTCAGCAGAGTGGTTAAAGAAAACTTAACAATGGAACAAATTTATGACTTGATTAAAAGCCATGTTTCCAGGTGGGACACACTGGGCATCCTCACAAACAGGGTTGGGGTATCAGAGTACTTCCAACACCCAGTTAATCCTTCAGTCCCGGCATTTGCTTTCAAAAGAAAATGAAGGGGACTAAAGTGAAAAGGTTTCTCAGCTCAAATTTGGCAAAACTCACTCTATTTTTGCAGCATTGCCAAATAAGGCAAGCACTGAATCGGCCTTTGATTCTAGCAGACATTTAAGCATGCTTCAGCAATTGTGTGTGAATGCCTTCCTTAACACACTTAAACCAACTGGGGATGTTTTGTTTGACTTTTCTCACTCTTCACCTCTTTAGCAGCATCTGAAATTTGGGACAAGGTTTTAACCTAACCTGGATAAGCATCTAAACCGTGTTGTCTAATTGATCCTACGTTACAACTCTTGCAATTTTACATTTCCTGAAATAATTCAGTGCCCAGACAGCCAAGATCTCTGGGAAGTTTGTCCACCTCACCACCTGCAGCTGTGAAATGCTGGAAATCTAGCCTGGAGGCCAAAGGATTTAATTTGTTCAGCACCCTGTTCTGCAACTTAGTAGCGATTCCCTCTTTCAACGCCCCAGTTTTGTCAATAAAAGGTTTCAAAAGAAAGGGGCTTAGAGGAACACCTACAAGAAGCGCTGGGGATAGAGGACAGAATCCAGGGCTGTTCCAAAAGTTGGCATTTTCCCCTGTGGCCAGCTTGTTCCCCACTTTTTTCCTTTCTTTCTGTGTAGTCTCTCTGATTATTGAGCCGGAGTTAATTCAAGCAGAGGCGCCAGAGGTCTTTGGCTGGACAGCAGTGGGTGCAGCCAGGATGAGCAGGGTCAGTGGGAACCCTCTGCTCTTGTTTCTCCTGTGGTTTAACCGCAGTAGCCAAAGTGGGGCAGCTTCTCCTCCTCCCTTGGCTGGAAGCAGGTTTAATTTTCAACGAGCATTTAGAAAACTGTTCCAGGGAAGGGAGGACGGGTGGGAGTGAAGTAAGTTTTCCAGGCGTTCATGAAAATGCATGTGGGACAAATTTACCTGCTTCCTTTTCTCTACCATTTGACAAGGAGGATTTTCAAAAATACCTTGTGGGAAGAAAGAAAATATAGGCTATTTAAAGCCAGTAGTACCTGTGTCCCAAAATCACTTTGAAATGTCTAAGAAGTCTCCATCTAATAATCTAAATAATACTCAGCATGTAAAATTTACATCTTCTCAAAACTATGCTTTTCAATGTGCCTTGTAATCTGGATCCTCAGATAATTTTTTTTGTCTCTCTCATTAACTTTTAGATTCTTTTATGTGGTTTTATGCTTCTCCAAATAGCATCTTACGTTGTCTGAAGTATTTGCTAAGGGCCAAGTTCTGTCCTTCAGTGCATACAGCTTGAATTGAAATCCTGAATAATACACAAACCTACTAAGGGAAAAAAACACAGTTGATTGTCTACTTCAGTAAACGTCTGATTACATTTAAAACCATGTGTGTGTATTATTTTGATCCCTCATGCACTGTGAAACTGAGGCCTGAAAGCAACATTTCAATTTTTTATAGAAACAGAATCTAGCAGGGATATTGCAATGTGAAGATTAGGTCTCACCTCTTTGTAGTGAATAATTTGAGACCAAAATTAAGTGAGTTGCCAGGGTCACTCACTCAGTTAGTGGTGAAGGCAGGTTTGGACTCAGGTCCTGAATATATATATATATTTTTTTTTTTATTATTATTATTTTTTTTTTCCCTTAATGAACTAAATTAACCCTGTAGTGAGTATGAGGAGAACAAAGTTTCAAACATGTGAAAATATCTGTAATTACTGCACCACAGGAGATATTCCATTTAATGTCTGCTTTGTCTCTATCTTGAGATGGTCTGTTTCCCCTTCATTTTCCATTGTGCAAGCAGATATTTTGTCCTCCTACTGGAAACCTAGGCATCTTATCCAAATCATGCAACATTTTAATACAAAATTATAGTAGGAGGAAGAGTGCAGTTGGTAGCAAACCGACAGATCTTGCAGCGGACAGCTGTCAAACAAGAACAGCAAAAAGGAGGAAGCTTGTGGGAGCAGCTGTAACCAACAACATTAGATCCTAAATCTTGTGAAAGTCCCATGTAATTTGACAGGGAATTACAGCCCAAATCCGTTTCATCTCGGCACGTAGCAGTCCTGCCTAGCGGTGCAGTTCTGTGATGGAGCATTTCCCAGGCAATGATGAGAACAGGGTCTTCTTTGCTTGCTCAGAGCCTCACCCAAAACCTGTAGGAGTGGATGGAAATGGGTGTCTCTGTGCTTAAATTGGGTCCCTCTGGAAAGCACTTGCCTCGTGAGAATAGTGCAGTCCAGTCAAACTCTCAGATCTTCCATGCATCTCTCCACTCTTGCTTTTCTCTGCTTTTCCTTGTCCTTCCCCTCTCAACTTTTTCCCGTTTCTCATCTCTCGGTACTTAACCTTCAGGTTTGTGTTTAGTAAACCTACCAAAGTGGAATCAATAGCCTGGTGCTTAATCACACTTTTTGCTGCTCAAAATGTCAGGTTTGGGTTTGTTTGTAGAAGGGCTTCTGCGTGTCTTTCAATTTTTAGCTCCGTGCGGGATGTTCTCTACTGCTCAAATCCATTAAGAATGAAAGCTTTCGCTGTGGCTGATTGTTCTAATCTCTGTTGGAGCGTACACAGGGAATAAATGTGAAATTCCAGATGTTGGCTCAGATCATCACGAGAAAAGATCTGTCCTGGTACTTTAGAATTTTCTCACCTGCTCTTCCTAGGTGAAATCAGTAAAGGTTCAGATTTCTAATCTGCTGAGGAAGCTAGGGCACAGTCTAACTACCCGTAAGTAGATGTGGTTGAGTTTAACCGTTCTCTTACCACAGGGGAAAAAGGAAATGGAGCACAGAATTGTACCCCAGCTGCAAGTACTAGTAGAAATTAAATCTTTGCCACTCCTTTGGTAAAATAGACAAAGCAGGAGACCGTATCTTGGTGCATCAGCTCCACTTAAGAGCCTGTCAAGAAACTCTTTCTCCCCTCCACTAGTAAAGTTCACGTTTTTGAAAGTTGTTTGTGTAACAGGTTTGAAGAAAGGAGGAAAAGAAAATGGCATGTGGAGGGCTGAGTACGTGTACTCCTGTGCACAGGACTACAGGAAGGTGGCTCCTGACCGCTCTCTTGATCCTTGGACAAAACTGAGGAGAAAGTCTAACAAATGCATCATTTTGCAGTAAATTAGATCAGATTTCCGCATCTCCGCACTCAGTCTGTGAGCTGACAGTTCAGTAGAATGTTCCCTTGTAAGGTTCACCCTCTTAGGAAAAGGGGCAATAATTCATCATTAGAATTTCAGAGTCCAGGTGTAGATGAAAACTGATGGAGCCTCCAGTGAGGCAGGGAAAGTGCACAGAAGAAGAAAATTTTATCTGAAGCCTAATTCCCTGGCTACAGCAGAGAATAATTAAGATAATATTGCTTCAAGAGTTCTTTAATGATTAAAAATCACATATGCAGAATCCATAAATTGGAGGGCAACAAATTGGAAGGCTACAGCGTCGGGGATGTGTTTTGTGCACGTTGTAGCGGGAAGCACACCGGTGGCACAACAGCAGCCCGGGCAGCCACAGGAGACCAGGCCCATTCCAAGGACTTTGTTTAGATGCAACAAATCATTTGTCTGTTATTAACCCAGAGCTTGTAATTATGCAGATTGCCATAGATTTTCCTGGGCCTGGAAGTGAGATTGAGGGTTGTTCACACTATAGCAGGCAGCTCAGGGCTGGCCATGCATTACTGAACTTGCCACATTTATCATGTTGACTGATGGCAGCAGAAGCAGGTCTCAGGTCCCAGTGGTTAATGTAGTGGGTAATTAACTGTCATTTGCCTAGTAATAGGCTGATGATCAATGGTTTGTGTGGAAACAAATTCTAATCAGGTAGCTGATAAATGCTCAGGGAGCGAGAGCAATTGAAATTGGGGGAAACTATGTCCAGAATTTCAAAATGGCATTGTGGGGTTTTTATTATTATTATTAATGGCAGAAAACTATGTTCTTCATATAAACAGCTTTATCCAAAATTAACAATAGCTAATATAAATCTCGCATGTTTGTTTTGTGTGTGGTGGAGAAGGACTAACAGCAAGGGGGGCCTCCTTCCCTTTACGTAATTGAAAAATTTTAATGTATCTGGTGCTTAGCTGGAGCAGTTTCTGCGGGTCCTCTCATTCCGGGACTGCAGAAATCTGCACATGGTGGACTCGGGTGCAGTAAATCTCCCTCCTCCGCAGGGCTGGATGACAATCCCAAATCGTTTCACTGCCCTGCGACACGCAAACCGCAGCGCTGGCTGTAGTAGATCTCCACTTTCTCACACACACACACCTGCAGGGAGGCCCTGGCAGGTAACACTGCCCCTCACACCCTGTCTGGCCAGGCCCTTCAGCTGCATCTCGAGCACTCAGATGTTGCACCTAAACCACTGAGGTGCTCTGTGATTCCCCACACTGAGCTCGGAGGTGGTGGGACCTCTCTCTCATCTTTGCGTTTAAATGTCGCTGTTGTGCTCAAACCTTAAAGCCTGACTCTACCTTTACCACTGTGCACCTACAGCCCCTTTGCAGCCTGCTCTGCCCCCCTCACACGACCAAAATGCCATCACCTTCTACACAGAAGTGCAGGAGAGCAGAGCCAGCGCTTTGTTCCGTGGTTATAATCTTCTCCAACACAAAGGCAGCCCACGACTCTGGAAGGCAACTGAGACTTGTGTCCTTACAGATGAGGAATGAAAGCCTGGGTGGGATTTAGTCAACCTCGCTGAAACCCATGCGTGGTGGAGGTAGAATGGGAAGAGAGCATTTCACAAAAGGAATATTTTTAATCTTCTTAAATAACCTATGATTTTAGTAGTCAGGCTCCACAAAAACCAAAAGTTGACTTGAGTCGGTCTAACAGGAGCCGATGAGGATGGCCTTGTCCCAGCATTTCTCCATATGATCACAGTAACCAGCCTCTCAGACAGGAGGAAAAGGGTCTCAACTGCTAAATTAAACAGGCACGTATCTATCCTGTAGGCAACACACCTTAAGAAGGAGCAGAAGGTAAAAGGATTTAGAATTAAGTAGGCTTGCTGGCAACCCATGAAATTCAGTAAAATGGAGGGACGTGATTAAAAAACTGTGTTCATTTTTATGTTACCAAACTGAATTTTCTACAGAGCACCTTTGAATTCATTAGTTTAGAACTGCTTTTAATTTGGTGTTTCCCTTGAGAGCCATTATATTTTTCTGCTGTCAGCCTGATGTTGAGGAAAAAAAGAAAAGTGGCAGATGTGGCGTTTTCATCTGGTGTGCTTCGTAGTTAAAAACAGCATTAACTGCTATGCACAAGCAGAGCATTACTTTTAATAATCCATCACAACTATTAAGTAGTTTAAATAAACTTAGTTTCAAAGATTGCTGCCACGTAGAGCTAACGTATTTTTCTTGTTCATTATAATCCTTCTGTGTCACAAAAGGATGTGTACGTATGTTGTGGGGTTTTTTTGGTTTTTTTTTTTTTTTCTGGTGTGTTGTGTTTTTTTGTGCGTGTGTAATGCACCCACTTGAAAAGTATTGAAAAATCTTTAGCAAAGGGAATTTAAAAAGAAAATTATACAGATGTCTGGGAAAAAACAGCATTTCATATTGTTCTTACAGTATTTTATACTTCTACTCCTGATGCGACTATATATAGTTTACAGCCTCATTTACTTTAATGTGCTACCTGAATAACGTAATCATAGCAATAACTACGGTATAGGGTTGTAAGGTGCATGAACCGCTAATGCTTTCTGACGATTTAAATGACTTGTTCATAAAATGTTCTTTTAATAATAGTGGTAAAGCTTTTAGCACTAGATGTCAAAAATGCGAAGAATGTTGGCTTTTTCAAGCATTATTTCTTTTCCAGCTAAAGTGTGTTTTAGTAATAAGCAGCACCAAAAGCCAAGGTTATGTGGCTCTCTCCTGCACGGCAGGATCTAAGAAGAAGACTCTTCCCACTTATGCAAACAGCTTGACCTCTGTCTGCACAGTTATGTAACGTCCCTAATGTGTTTACTGTTTCTTTGTTTAGCTCAACAAGATGTTTCTTTTATCAAGGAAGGTCAGTATAACCTGCAGAAAAGAAAATATAGCGTCACAATAGGTGCAATATTAGTCTGTCATAAAGCTCTCTTCAGCAAGACTATGTCTTTGTGCTGCAAATCGGGCAGAGTTGAGCCACCAAGGAAAGGCCAGCCTTTGCAAAAGGAGGTGTCCTGGGAAGTCAGTCAAAGAACAGACTGTGGGGGAAAAAAAATAATAAATTTTAAAAAAATAAATAAAAAAAAAACAAAAAAGAATGTGAATCAAGGATCTATTTCTTTCTGTATCTCCAGGTTATTTGGCGTTACAGGAAACTGTGCTGCCTGCAGTAAGCTCATACCTGCTTTTGAGATGGTGATGAGAGCGAAGGACAATGTTTATCACCTGGACTGTTTTGCATGTCAGCTTTGTAATCAGAGGTAAGAGAATTCCTTGGGTCTGTTCCATGAGCTAAGTGCTGGCTGGGCACTGGTGTGGGCATACATTCCGAAGAGGAAACACTTTCCAGTAACAGAACCCCAAGATCAAGAGTAAGACGTGGATGCCATTCCTGGGACTGATACAGAACATCCTTCATGACCTTGGCCACAAAACTTTTTTGTGCCTCAAATGCTGCATCAATAAAAAAGAATAATGTAACTTCCTCTCCTTCAAAAAGCTGTCTGTCAGGTTTAATTAATTAATATTTATAAAGGTCTTTGAGATCCTTTTTTGCAGAAGAGCGTAGCAGTGCCATTTGTCATTATTGCATGAATTTCATTTTAATTCTTCATTTATATCACATGTATTTCTTTTAAAGTACACATTGTTTCTTCCTGTTGCCAGAACTGTAATCATTTAAAGCTAAAAGATGTTGCTCCCACCATTTCCTCTGTAGCAGCATTGGACTGCTTACAGTCCTATTTTTATTTCCATATCCAAACCGTAGGTTATAAAAATCCCAAGGATCCAAACCTGACACCCTGTTCTGAAGCATCACCCATATGGCACAGCTGGAGAACGAATGTCAAAAATGGCAAAATTGCAATGACTGATTTTTTCAGAGGGGAATGGAGCCAAGTTTATACCAGCCACACTCTGAGTGGTGGCCAAATCCCATCAGAGATTTCACCGAGAGTTCCATTTCTGCCTCCACCAGAGCTGATAGCAGCTTTACCAGTGACTTCTATGAGGTCTAGGAAGTGAGAGACCCAATTATGTCCGCTCCTTAATGCCCCTATTACTTTCAGTTATTATTCAGTTATTACATGATCCTATTTAGCGTTTTATAACATTCACATTTTCTTTCATTTCTTCAGTTGGGAAGAAACACAAGATATGCCTTTTTAGGGAAGCAGTGAAAAATTAGGAAGATAGTAGTCTAACATGACAAAGCTAGACGCAGCTCTAAATAAGCTTTCCTAACTCACCTTGTCCTACAGTGTATTATTTTTTAACACTGCAGTCATTTAAAAATCAAACATCCCCAAAGAACCATAAAACGTACAGCTGCTAATAAGTGTAGCACACTACAATTACGCTCTTTTTAAAAAAAAGCCAAATTGACCTTTTTCATCATGTTGCTTGGGAAATTAAAATACCAGGCAAGTAATAACCACTGCTTAAACTATATAATAATGCAAAGTAATTATAGGTTCTAATGCTATTTAAAGTCCTATATCAATTTTGTCTTGCCACAGAACTGAGAAGCCGTATTCCAAGCAAGGCAGGCAGAGGCTCCCACAGTACCCATTTGAGACACACACACACAGAGTGTCCTAGGTTTCCTTTCCTAAACCCTTCACATCCTGTGGGTATTTTTTTTTTTTTTTTTTTTTCCCCAAACCACAGTTCTGGTATCATTATTAAAGCGCCTAATATATTTCTGTTGTTCGCTTCATTTATTACATGCCATAATGGGGCTGCATATCTTTAGTGTTGGTTATGCACAATTAGCACTTAGTTATTGTCTTGTCACTTCAGCCCATACAAGACAAACTTCTTTAATGTAAGAAGTCAGCTAATCTTCATCAGTCAAGCAAAGCAGACAATGTTTGTTAGCTGGAGTGCAAAAGATTTTCATCATAGTTAGCACTCTTGGATCTAAGGAGGCGAACTTTCTTTTTCTTCTCCCCCCCCCAAAAAAAAAAAAAAAAAAAAAAAAAAAGCACAGCTGTTATGAATATATTTTAATATTCCTCTCTTACCATTACAACTGTGAACTAATGTACAATTTCACTTTGCAGCTAACACACATCGCAGTGTTCCCTGGGGCCACTGCTCCCCCCGGAAAAGTGCTGTTAGATGCGTCTGAAATGGAGCTTAACTGGGTTATTTAATAATTCTCAGCCTTTTTTATTCCTGAGCCTTCAATCTAATCTTTTATTTGATTTTTACTTTGCATGTATTTTGGGCACAGGGTTGCTGAAATAGTCTTACGGGTGTCTTAGGCTGAGAACAAAGGAATGAATTTACCTGAAATACATCTAGTTCATCTAGTGAGAGCAGGGAGTGGGTTCCAGGAGTTCCAAAGAATTTCAGAAAATCTCAAAAGTGACCCTAATCCTGATTCCATTGCAATAACCCTCAAGGAGCCTAATAAAGCAGACTGCTTGTAGGGTACCTTTCTTCCTCACAATTTGGGATTAGTGGCCCTCCGAATAATTAATTTTGTTGTGTTTCACAAAAAATCCTATTTCATGGATGCTCCAACATAGCTATTCTGTGATTCCTATTGCAAAACATCCCACTGACTAAATTCTCTCATTAATAGCTTCAAATCTTTTGGTTTTGTTACGTGTACAACAATAAACCTCCACGTTGTTAGACTCCTGGCCCATCACCAGCGTGGGGGTTTTCAGACCTACTATGAAACCTTTTTCTGCTCTCTTTTAAACAGAAAAAAATCTTGTCACTCACCATTTCATTAATAATTTCTGTTGTCCTTTAGGATCCTTTTTTCTCCCTCTGCTCAAGCTAATCAAAACCACACAGCAGATTCTGAGTAAGGATGTGTTTACAAGACTTCAGTGTAACTTGTTAAACTTTCTGCTGTCCCTTGTATACACAATAGTGTTATTGAGGGGTTTCAGATTTGTTTTCTCCTTTTACTCCAGCCACCAATTCCACCAATATGTAATTTATTTATTGAAGAGAAAATTCTTATTCACAAACACATCAACAATATCCAAAAATCACCAATGAGTGTATCCAGGCTACTGCAGGACCTGTTTAGCCTTATTCCCCAGTTTCTCATTTTCTTCCCCCATTAAATTTTAAAACCTTTGGGTCCTTCTCTAGAGTAGTTTAGAGCAGAATATCCAGTGCTCTTTGTTTGATTCCACATTTCATTTTCAGTTATCATCTACCATTTAGGTTTGGTTTTTTTCCTAACAGAATGCATGCAATGTTCACGAGAATACAGAATTTTTTCTTCAGATTGCACTACTTTCTCTCTGCCAACACTGAATTTTTTTCTGATGTTCTGGGCTCGGTTGCTCCTTCAAGCCCCTTCTGCTTTTCAGTATATTTATATAAACACACATCTTCGGATCCTTGGGGCAGCCCATCCTTTGGTCTTGCTCTTGCACGACCCTCACATTCCCACCCTTTAAGCAGTTGATCCTATCCCAGAGAGAAGCCTGCCCATTTTTGTCTAGTCCTTTTTGTGATTCAGTGATTTTTTTTTCTGCTTTTATGGACAACTTCACTGTTTACTTTATTATTTTTGAGTGTCTACAGCTCACCATCCAGTGCAAGTCTCGGTGTGGATGGTAATTAGGCTCCCTTCCCTTAAAGGGAGTTTTGCTGGGGCCATGAACTCCAGCTCTGAACTAACTCATAGCATGCCTGTCCCTTTATTGGCCTCCTGAATGTGACTTTTTCAGAGGGAGGAGAAAAAAGCATTGTCTCACACACTGTGCTCCAGGAAGACAGACTGTACACACGGGCCTGAAAGAGAGCTCCTGAGCCACTCAGCCTGGTCCCCTGGTGTCAAATAGGCACTGTCTCCTATTTTCCCTTTCATAAAGCTATTCAGCTCCAGGACCTAATTGCTCCAGCCAGACAGTTTTTGAGATATTTCCCCCACATTTTTCTTGATACTGATCCTTAAAGTGGCAGCAATTTTGTGAATATTAAGCTCTGCTCCTAGCCTAAAGGTTTCAGCATCCTCTTATCTCTCATGTCTCTGTCCAGCTTACTCCTAATTTGAAGTTTTTCCCATCGCCTAAGTACCTGCAGAGCTTAGTGACAGTCATCTTCAAGGTGTGAGTGCTCCTCTTTCTTCTCTGTAAACATATTTAACTTCTCCTCAGCAGCCCTTCACCTCACGTTGACAGTAACCTCAACACACCTAATTTCTGCAGGAAAATTTAAAGGTGGCGGGGGGGGGAAGGAAACCACCGGAAAAATAAACGCGTACACAGACCCTGCCTCTCACGCCTTGTCAGGCTGCGTGCGTGCGACTGGCTAAACGGAGTGGGAAATCTTGCGAGTGGGCTCAGCTGTGTCTTTGCCTGACACTTTTGCCTACAGCGATGATGTCAGCCTGCCTTCGGCTTTCCCACTATCCCGGAGTCCGTGTGTCCTTCCCCTCACTCTCTGCCGGCGTCTTTAGCACCTCGTTCCCTACCCCTGTGATATTTTCTCTCTGCCGCTTGAAGTCAGCTCGGAGTGCGGCTCGAAACCCCCATCTGCTATGGCAGAGAGGTGTTTAAATCACCTGTTCTACCCTTCCATCTGAAATTGGCTTTTGTTTTAATAGAAACCGGGCTGAAAATGGTTACACGTTCATTGAAATTGCTGTCCTGATGTAGCTGTAAACACTTACCTCCAGTATAAACTGTAAAATGCCCCCACAGTGCTGCCTTTGTTCTCTGTCAAGCAAGGGAGAAGGAATACAATGCCAGGGACATCCTCATTTCAAACACCAATATTAGATTTTTGCATCAGTGGTCATTTTATAAATTCTCAAGGCCTGGGTAGTGCTTATTTTCATTGTATGTCTCAAAATTTAGAATACAAATTAACATATTGCCCATACCTGCTTTTTTTATAAAACAGTACATGAAAAGCACGCCGAGTGGAGGTTTGCCATTTAAAGTTGAACCGGGATTCTGTGTCTATGTATTCTGCCTGGTACTGGTGAAAATGCACAAACTCAGGCACAGCTCCCACTTTCCAGCCTTTGAAATGGGCATTTTGACAGAACCCCAGAGTTAATAAACCACAGGTGTGGACTGATGAGCTGATGGGTAAAAGAGTGGCTTTGTTCTCCTAGAGCTGCACACAGATTAGCGTTAATGTGAGTTGTACCGGAAGCTCAACATTTAAAAAGAGAGGAAAGGGGGAAAAGCAGAGCCCAAGTTACATCACTGATTGCAAAAAAAAAAAAAGCAAAGGGGAAGGGTGTAGGTGGGGTGACTCTGAGCTGTCTTAATCTCCAGGAAATCAACCAAATGCTTTCAGATTTTGTTTCTTTCTACAGTGACAAAGATCTGGCACTACCAGAGGAGGCAAAGCCATCTTCCTTCACAGCAATATTTCTCTTGCTTTCTTAAGCAGTCTTCTGTACCTTGACACACGTCCTGTGCATCAGAAAAGATGACAGACAGCAGTGAGATCTCCTTAAAAATCTGTTCAGAACAATGAAAGAGCTACTTCTCAAAATTGAAGTTTTATACTTCTTGTGATTAGTCTAGGCACACCTTCCCTTCCAAACAAGGTGATAACAGAGGTCATTTTGTAATATAAATGGCCTTCCTTTTGCCATTGTAAAATATGACAGGGGTTCTAGGATGTAGGTTAATTATAATGGTCATTCTACTAATGTCACAGCCGTGTCAAAAGTACTGTTATCAATTTATGGTGCTCAGTCCAATCTGGCATGTTAATGCAGCCTATTGTACATTCTTTCTTGTTCATCTCGCATGCCTATTAAAAAAAATTGGGTGAGGGTTTTAGGGAAGGCTGAAGACTACCATCTGCCTGCTAGAAGAGTAATAATCTTGCCTAATTACATACGCCTAACACAGTGGCATCTCAATACGCTCCTCGACTCCGTTTATTATGCGTGCTCAAATTGTGGCCTGATTTACATCCTACACCAATTCCATAGAAAAACCCCAACCTCGGTGGGAGGCTAGGCTTCAATTCACCCCCCAATCTGATGGCTGCGCCAGGTTTAAATCTTGCAGTGTGCAAACCCAGTCTGAAGTAGTTACAGATGAAGATCTTTCATTTTAGGAGAGGTTAAATCTGGTTTTGAGAGTCAAATAAGGTTGAAAATGTGAATGGCCAGAATTCATCATACTTCCTCTGCTCACTTGCCTGGTCCCATCGTATCTGGGAGCCAGCATGCCAGGATTAAAGGTTTTCCACCTAGTGCTTACCTCTTTGCCACCTTATGAGTGCACAATTCACACATTTAACACCCAGGGGCCAGCACCAGCCTTTGCCAAACGCGCTTGTCACTGAGCTCGCACAATTATGGAAACAACTGCAGAATTTGAACCCTAAGCATCACAAGCAACAGGTTTCCCCCAGGGCACAGGGGGGACCATCCTGAGGATGCAGACAGAGCCCCAGCACACAGGTTCCCACACAGCCAAGCGTGGCTGGACTGGCAGCCTCTCGCCAGGACTTGGAACGTGAGGGATGCGTGGAACTGTGTGTGCTTAAAGCCGCTCGTGCAGAAAGCTGTCACACGCCATGCAGACACAGGCAGAGCACTTCTGGCTCCGCATATCAACGCTGCTGAAGGAAAAGGCATTGACACTTTTCATTGGGAAAGGCATCCTGACGCTCCCTTGTAGCCGGCGCAGTTTAATTCGGACTGTGTCACTTCTCTGAGGGCTGAGAAGCGAAATCCTCCAGCCAGGGTTTGGATGCAAACAATATTGCACGGAGCCACATGCGCTAAGTACTGCCATGCGGGCGAATTGCACTTCAGCGGGGCACTTTTCATTCGTTAAATGCTTAAAAAAAATCAGTTTGCTAAGGTCTGTCTTAGCCTGGAACAAAAGGAATACACAGCTGAATAACATTCCTCAGTTCAGACTTAACGTTTTCTGCTGGGTGCAGAGGTGGGTTTTTTTCCCATTAGTGCGCTGGTTCAGGAGGGTTTTGTTTGTTTGTTGTTGAATTTAGATGTGACTTCTTTGGGAAAAACGTGTTGGCACTAGTTAAGACTCCTTTACCTAATCTTGTAAGGTGCACAAAAGAATTTTTCACAGCATTGTTGTCAGTGGACAAAATACAAAAGATGGAAACTAGAAAAAAAAACACCAAAGAACAACTTTTATGTAAGAATCCTACATTTCAGCATAGCTACTCCAAATCATCTTGTGTTGTTAGTAGCCAGGATACCAGGACTGGGGTGAGAAGAATAATAAGGACCTCTAAATTCTCTAATAGAGTGTTGACTATAAATAACTTAAAGATTTCAGGATCCTCCCATAATCTCTATTTTCAATCATCATCAGCAGCAGGCACTAATCCCACAGAAAAAAAAAAAAAAAGTCCACAAATAAACAAACCAATTTTCCTTTAAGAGCAGAGCTAATTCTTTTCAATCCACTTTTTTATTACACTATTTTCCCTCTATCTATTTAGCTAGCGTAAGGATAAATTTCCAAAGCTACCCAGTTGGAAAATAAATGGGTTCACTGTTTGTCTAGCATTCCAATCTTCACAAATGTAAATCAGTCCAACTGCTACTCATTTAAACCTCCAACTTCACAAAACATTAAAGGACTGCCTTCCATACACAATTTAATCTGTAAAAATTCACCAAGATTTCTGCTTGAACATCGTTAGAAATTGACTATCTGATAAAGACAGACTGCTATCAGGGGTCAGGTGGGTCAACCTGTGTCATTTATGGAGTTTTACTGGGTCAACTCCGGCAGGCACCATTATTTGAAGGTTAAATTGTTACAATTAAATACATATACAGCTATTCCCATAGCTACTCTGCTGTTAAATCTACCGTAAACAACACAAGCATTTATATCTGACCCTGATTGTGTCCAAGATGTCACCATTTGGAAATTATATAAAAAAAGGACATTATAATCCATTACACATTAGACAATACTCTGTGTACTGAGATCCATAATTAGCTGGTAGAAGCTGGTTTCATTTATTCACATCAGTGTTAAGGGGTTCATTTAGGTTACTTTCTTTCATTTTAATTGGAATAAGGCAAGCAGTGCCTCCCAATATATTTCATAGCTGGAGAGCTCACTACAAACAAAGCCATGTAACCCTGCCAAGGCAGTCACTAGGGAAACTTTTTTTTTCTGCATTGGCCCCATTCACTTCTCCCTAAGCATCTTCCGGGAGAGTGGTTTTGTCAAGGGGAAGAAGGATGGAAAGGTGTGTCAGGGAAGAGCCTTCTTAAATCCAAGCATATATTTTTAGCTGGGAAATCCTACTTTACTCGAAGTTTGAAGTCAGCCAGCCAGGAGCATTAACGTTACGTGATTGTCTCGCTCATCAGAGAAAAGCAAATGAAATCTCTCAGTGGCGTTTTGCAGCAATCAGATCATTCTGATGCACGTAATAGTGTAACAAGGTAGGTGCGCTGATACCACAGGAGAGAGAGTAGTTAGCTGAGTAACTAAATTTATAACCAACTCCTACAGGAGAAAAGGGAAAAAAAAGGTTTCTCCGCATGCCTGCCTGTCTCTGGTTTGCACCACGGTATATGTGAAGTTGTGTGTGAAGCAGTTCTCAGAATCACCATCTTAAATCAAATCTAGTGGAATATCCAACTGGAGCATAACAAGAAATTCTTAGTAGGACACAAGACAGACACAAGATATCTCAGACAAGATTTCCACTGCATGTAATCACTTTGTCTTCCTTCTGGTTTGCACGAAAGCAGGAAATTTACTTTGACATTTACTTTTTTGGGATATTTATCGTGTTTTAGCTGTGTGCCAATGACCTGATCCAGTACTCCCACAGCCCACGGTGGGCTCTGAATGAGGTCTTTGGCTGGGGAAGCTAAAGTGCCTGAATGCACTCGATTTTGCTGAAAAGCACAGGATTAATGGTGGCACCAGGGCAATTCCTCTGCCGGGCTTCCCCACATGCCCCTGTGGGTGCTGTCCAGCCAACGCTTGCTCCGCAGCCCTCACCTGTAAGACTGTACCACATCATTTATCCTCAAACTCTCTTTCTCTTTTCCCTTTATTATTTCAATTTCAGATTTTGTGTGGGAGACAAATTTTTCCTGAAGAACAACATGATTCTGTGCCAGACAGACTATGAGGAGGGTTTAATGAAAGAAGGTTATGCACCCCAGGTTCGCTGATCGGATGCCGCATCCTTAAGAATAAAAAAGCACTACGTTCTTTTATCTTTTTTGCTCAACATGTATATAAGAAACGACACAGGAACCTACTGAATAGCATAGATATAGGGAGACAGGATGGTTGCGTGAAATAAAAGGCGGACTGCATCTGTATGTAGTGAAAATTGCTCCAGTTCAGAGTTGAATGTTAATTAAAAAGGTACTGTATATACAGCTGGATTCTTTTTGCTTGCTCTTGGGCTTTTCAGTTTGTTTGGGTTTCGGGTTTTTTTGTTTGTTTGTTTCTTTTTGTGTCATTTGGCATGAGATGTTTATTTTGGACTATTGTACATAATGTATTGTAATATTTGAAGCACAAATGTAATACAGTTTTATTGTGTTACCATTTGTGTTCCTGTTTGCTTATTTGTATTGTTGCATTTAGTACAATCAGTGTCTAAACTTACTGTATATTTATGCTTTCTGTATCTACCAGCTATTTTAAATGAGCTGTATCTTTCTAGTAAAAATGCATTAAAGAGCAAATCCCAACCATTATGCTACACTTAGAGCTTAAGAATACTGTTTACATTAAAACTATTTAGAAAACTAATAACTAGCAGCACCTGCTGCTAATGATGCTATGGTTAAGGGTCTATCAGCACTTCTCTTATAAGCCTCTATTTTTCAGGGGTTAAGCATCTGCTGTTAAATTGCATGGATTTTCCTCAAAGAGCACTTTTATTTTACTACAAAATTTTGAAAAGCAAATCTGACTGGTTTGAGATATATTATAAAAGGTGCAAAAGTTAATGATTTGGGGTGCTGCTTTTGTGCCCCTTAGGCATTCCAAATGCCTGGATTTGATTTTTAATTTAGCTGGAAATTAAGCCCTAATACAAACCAGTGCCTCTGGGTATCTTATTTTATATATATATATATATAAAAAAATATATGTTATTTTTCTGAAATCATTAATTTGGGGGGGGGGTGGGGAAGAAAGGGAGAAGATTTCTGTTTGTATGCATTTTAAAAAATTCTTAAAATTTGAGGGGTCTCTCTCTCTTTCGTCTCCCTCTCTCTCTTTCCTTTTTCTTTTATTTCCTTTTTTCCTTACTTTTTGCTTTTTTTTTTTTTTTTAAATTTTTAATTTTTCATCAGGGCTTAACCCTAATGTTTTCTGGGGCTGTGTCCTCAACAGGCCCTGGGTGGGGGGAAAAAAAAAAAAAAATAGTGAAAGTAGAAGGCACTGTAAACAGCCCCCTCTGAGGGTCTATTTACATTAAAGAAATGACCCTGAGCTGACACTGGGAGAGTGACTGGTTGCTAATTACTCACCTCGGCGAATGCTGAAGGTAATTTAAATGCTGATGTGGATGGGACAAAACTTTGCAATAGCAAGTGAGAGCTACCACACACTCGACTGCACAGGTACCTTGCTGTCCATGCCGACATCCTACAGGTTTGTCCCATCAATACTGGCAATTAAAACCCTTTTGACAGAGGTGGAATAGCTGCTGACAGCTCCTGTTGGCAATCAGTCCTTTTTCGAGGAGAGGTGGACCTCTGTTTCTAAAGCCATGAAACTATTGCATCAGCAGGATGTCCCTAAGTGCTCACGCCCCTGACAGAGCTTACAGGTGTTTGGCAAAGGAAAGCGGGATGAATGTTTAAGAAGTTGTTAAATGCATATTTATGTCTTGTCTGTTTGCTACTGTAATCTAGCTCACTGGGAAAACAACCTGTATTAAATACAAACAAACAACAAAACAGTATTAAGAAGAAAACAACAACAACAACAAAAAACCCCAAGAAACCCACTATACCCTATGTTGTTATGAAGCTAAGCTCTTGTTTTTATTTCGAGTATGAACCCAAGTCTCTGCTCAAGCTGACTGCTGTCTTTCCCTGCTCTTCCTGTCCTGTTGCAGTTTCAGCATGTTTTTGCTGGGGATGGTCAAGGAAACTTTGTAATGCAGTGGGGGAATTCCTTAAGTGTATGGTAAGAGCACACTGCACAGTGGCTCGACTTAGAAATAGATATTTAGTTTTAATGGCTGTTGTTACACTGTGGTTTTTGGTTGGTTTTTGGTTGTGTTTTTTTGTTGTTGTTGTTGTTTTTGTTTGTTTGTTTTGTTTTGTTTTTTTTTCTGGCTGTGAACCCTTTTGAAAATAAGCATGGCTCACAAAACTTGACTCTGACTCATACAGGACCAGTAAGAAACGTAACAACTCCTCAGGCTGTTCTTGTTAATTAGAAGAAATAGCTCCACATAGTTCTTCAAATTAAATTTAGCCCTCTTTTGTGGACTATCTTCCTTCCTAACCTTGAGCACAAAGTGTCTCTTCCACTCCCTTCCACAGTCCCTTAATGTCTTTGGGATAACGAAGCAGTTGGTGTCAGAGGTACTATTAGGCTCTCACAGACCTACTTGAGTGCAATAAACAAGCTGTCCTTTCCATGAAGGTCAGGATGGACAGAAAGGGAAGAATCATATTATCTTGTTTTGAGCCCAATTTCAATTTTCTCCTTCCAGCCCCTCTTGGGTCTTATCCATTAGAAATCAGAAAGATCTCTCTTCTGCTTTCCAGTAGCAGGCTGTAGAATGGACAGAAATCCCCTGCTCAGAAATACACCTGGAGAATAGGAAAGAAGGGTCCTTGACTCTGTCTTTGACTCCCTGTAAGCTTGGGCAAGTCACTCAGCTGCTCCGTGCCTCAGTTGTCCTCATCTGTCAAATGGGGCTAATGGATGCAGTGCTTTTGTGAACCATTTTTGGCCCTTCAGAAAACCAAGAGCAGCGCTAGAAGTAGCATTAGGACATCCTGGGAGGAGCAGAGCATTCCCAGGAGGTAACCACAGATCTGAGGCAGGAAAGAACCAAAACCAGCTTAGCCTGAGGAAGGCTTGGCTGGGGATGATGGCAACTAAACATTAATAGCGCTGTAAATGCTCCAGGAATGTCTCACCCCCACAAAGTGCCGCTGCTCAGCTCTTTATGGAGCAAATCAAGAGAGGGGAATGAGAAAAGAGGGGCTCATTACTACATGCTGCGTTGCTCATATGTGCATTTTGTGACATAGGCTCAAAGTGTGGAAGAGGAAGGTGGTAATGCTATGGAGAAAAAAAGATAGTCTCACCATTCTATCAATCTTAATTGATTCAAGGATAAAGAATATGGATATATTTGCTGTGCACAACAGTATGGCATTGCTTTTGAGCACTTCATGCTCATCTATCTTATTTACATACATATCTAAAATTTGTACGTAGAGGATACAGAATAAATTTAGATTTGATGTAGGTCAAAGATCAATTACACATTTTCCTGTATTTCAAACTTCCATCTTGCCTGGCTGTTAAAATAATGACTGAGAGTCGAAATATTTAATGGAAACATTTCCAACTCCAGTAAAGTATATAATCATAAGTCAGTACTGGAGAGAGATTATCTGCCAGGCCACTTTAGTGATCATTTTGACAGAGGCCTAGACCATTCCTTTGAGTTGCTTTTTGTTATCTACCTTGGCTCTCCTTCTCCATCGCTGTGTGTGTCAACATCCTGTCTGCACCCAGCAGAACACTCTGACAGTGACCCTTATTCAGTGTATTTGCCAGGCAGGAATGCTTCCACTCGTGTCTCCCATCTTCATCTCTATCTGCACACATCGTGAAGCTTAGCCAGAGAAAAAATAATAATAACTTTTTCTCTTTTTATTCTTTTTTTTCTTTTTTTTTTTTTTTTTTTTTGTCTTTTTTTTTTCTTTCTTTTTTTGTTAAAAAAACTACTACAATCTACTTGGGATGGCTGGTGTTGAGCCATGTGGAAAACTGAAAATTATCAGACTTTGATTTTCAACTGTAAAAAGCTCCTTTGACAACTGTAACCTGCTGTGTCTGTTATCTGCCACAACTGGCGATGGATCAAGGCAGCCTGGATTTGGCAGAAACAGTGACCAGGGCTAAAAGTTGATCTATTTCATGATTGTGTTTTTCTATCTTTTGGGTTGTTTGGTGGGGTTTTCTTTAAGCACACTTTCATGTTTTCCTGTCCTCCCAAAAATGTTCAAATACTTGCTCACGTAATGTAAATAAAGGAAAATCATCCAGCAATCCCTCAAATGTTCCTAATTGCCTACACATAAAATGGTTTGGGGAAGATAAATTGAGAAGTGGTCAGTGACAAGGGAGACTGGGAAAGAGAAACAAACAGGGACTGTGGCAAGGTTTTGACTGTATAGATTTTAAAGTATTTTAAAGGCTTTTTTCAACGTAATATGCAGCAGATTCTTATAATTTTCTCAGCAGTAGGTAGTTTACAGTCATCTGTACCTAGAACAAATCTTGTCAAAAATGAAGGTCTGTAGTGATTGCTGGGTATAATTTTATACATTTAGCTGATTTTTCTGAAAGCTTCCACTGTGCTGCTGTTGTCAGACTAAATTATCAATTTAGCCATTTGTTGTTCAATGAATAAAAAAAAAAAAAAAACCCTCCTATGGCATTGGAGATGTTGTGGTTTCAATAAAGCAAAAGCTTTAACAAGTCAAACTACACAAAGCAAAGTGCGTACTGTATATAAGAACAGTGTTTCTACTCCTTTAAACACCACTTTCGATTAAAAAAAAGCCTATTACATATTCACTTAACACATTCCTCCTACTTCAGGCCAATGATGCAGACCAAAGCTGTTTACTGCTTGGTACCTCGCAAAAGGAAACCAAAATACAATATGTGCGAGGTAATAGGCCATTAGCACAAACATGCTCCCAGTAAAAATCCTTTGTGTAGGCACCTTTCTAAAAGCTGCCAATTGTGGATGATAGAAGTATTATAAAGGTAGTGATTTTAATACTATTTAAGGCATTAAAAGCTGAAGACTATCTGTTTAAAGCATTAGAGTAAGAGCTGCATGTATCTAATACCTTTTAAAGTGCCCTTCTGCTGATTTATATTCATCCTGAACCTGCTAATAATGAGTATACATAAGCAAATACCATCTTCCACCTATTCAGCATGTCATTGATATGAAAGCCCCAGAAAATATCTCACGTAATCAGAGTGTTCAGAGAGTTATCTAGCACAAATTACTCATTAACTCAATAGCACATAATAAAAAAGAACATCAATTAATTAATGAGTCACCCTCAGATCACTTTGATTACAACACAGCTCTGTTGAAACAGCAGTTATAAATGGAGCTGCCTCTCTTTATTCATTGTTTGCAATTGGCCCATTATTTTGCAGAGACCAGTGTCATATTTAACACATGCCTGCAGGTAATTGTGTGATTAGTTTCATAAATGAAGATGCAGAGGGGGAACACGGGAGCTCCTCGCTCTGCAGCCAAGTCGGAAGGTGCAGGAATGCAGAGCTCTGCAGCAACCATGGGGGCAGCCTGCACGGCCCTGGGGACAGGACAACACCCAGAGCTGGTCCTACTGACCTCTAATCCAACCCCAAAATCTCAAAACCCTGGGAAAACACTCGTGGTTTGGGCCCCCCTCCTCTGTGGGTGTCGGTCTCTTCTCCCAAGTGATGAGCGGAAATGGCCTCAAGTTGGGCCAGGGGAGGTTTAGATTGGAAACATTTTTTCACCAAAAAAAGGGGTTGTCAAGCACTCTCCACCATCCCTGGAGGTATTTGTGGACGTGGAGTTTAGGACATGGTTCAGTGGTGGGCTGGGCAGTGCTGAGTTAAGGGTTTGACTCTTTGGTCTTACAGGTCTTTTCCAGCCGTGGTGATTATCGTGCAGAGGTCACACTGCCAACATTTCACAGTAAGAACACAGAAACAGAGCGACTGGGCTCGAGGTGGGCTGCTCAAGGTCAGTCAATAAGTCTGCCTTCCTCAAACCCCACTATTAGCATGGCTTGTAACCATCCCATTCCAGGAATTGCAAAGACAGGCTCCAGGGCAGAGCTTGGAGCAACAAATCCCAACTCCTCTTTGATGCTCAGGGACAGGGAGAGGCTGAACATCCAGAGTTCCATTGAGCAAGGAGTTGAGCAAGGAGGCCTGGTTGTTTGGCTGGTTTTTGCATTTTTTTTAAGGGAAAAATGAATGAAAGAACACAAAGTCACCACCTAAACTTCCTAAAGTATCTTGGTTAAATGCCATTCCAATAAGCGTATAGTGTAATTATAACAGTTCCCTTAGGTAAGTAAGAAACATCTGTTAGTAACACATAGCAGGTGTTAGCAATTACACATACTGATTTTTTTAAAGTGTTTTTAATTAAAAAGAATTCTGTTTTCTGAAAAGGAAAGCATGGTAAGTCCAAACAAGCTTTTGTTTGTGTGGCTCTAGATCATGCAGTAGGCAAAATGATAAAGGTAAAATCAACTTAAATTAGCAAAGGTTTGCACGTTTGACTCCAGTTTATTGCAATCAAAACCAAATTGGGATTCGCTGCATTATTGTAAAGCACATAATGTTAGTATTCTAAGCCAGGTCTCATCAAATGCATGAAATCCATACAGTTCAAGTAAACCCCAAACACATCCAAGTGGAGCATTTGAACCTGGGAAGATTGCTATAGTTAAGCAAAATATGATAGGTATTGTAAGAGAGGAGAAAATTGCTAGGAAATTCTGTATAATAGTTTCTTCACAATCCCTTTGTCCCACAACGGGGAAACAACAGCTAGATTATGATAGAGCAAAATCAAACTACGTTGTCAAATTACTTTGAAAAACTAGCCAAGAACAATTTACATTTAGCAAAGGGATAGGCTGTGCCATGGAGAAATAATAAGCAAGAGCCACACTGGAAGGCCAACCAGTTAGAGGTGGTTTCAATCCAAATTAGAAAGTAACGAGATGACAAATTTGTTTCCCTGTCCCAACACTGTCTTTCCATGGATGAGGATGTCAGGATGTAAATCTTGCCATAAACTTCGACTTTCATTTTATATCAAATAAGTAAGCAAATGAGTTGGCAGGGAAAAGAGAAAGAAGCAGCAACATTAGTACAACCTATGGATTTGTCTTTGCATCCAGCTGGGATCCAGGTTGTGATTGTTTGTCATACACAAAACTGTGGTTCCCTTCTCAAAAATCTCTGAGCTCCAATGTGGAAAAGCAGTCTTTCTACCTACAGTCTACAGCAATATAAAATTAGATTATTTTTCTTTATGTTCTTCCCAAGAGTGGAGGGTTTATGAGGAGACATATATATAAAATAACGGGTATAAAAAGCCCTGTCAGTAAACTGTTAGGCCAAAGACAAAAGTAGTTCATAAGTATTTTTTTCATCAGAATACACAGATCTGGAAATCAATACCAGATTTTTAATATTTTTCTGCTTCCAGGAAACTTATTTTTTCCTATGTTATCTGTAAGTATTTCTAAGAATTTTTATTCCTTATTAAAATATATATAACATTTGTTTAAGCCTTTTTTTTTTTATACCAAGGACATAAAACTACTGTCAATGGCATCCAGTCAATACACTGCCAGTATTGGAACCAGATTTCTGGATAAATAGAATGAGGAAAAACCAATATAGGTAACTCTTGGAGTTACACTGTAAGAACTTTTAGGTACATGATGCACATCTTTATTAGCTATTCACAACTGCAGTGTAAGATCAGGTATCTAAATCAGATGTCCCACTGCTAATCAAACACATGAGCTGAGAAAAAATAATAATGAACCAATAACTATAAAAGAATTTTTTTGTTTGGTTGGTTGGTTTTTGGTTTTTTGTTCAAGTCTAAGCAGAGCATTTCAGTACTCCTTGTACACAATGCCTTTCTGGAGAACAGTAGCTTTGTGACAATGAGTGCATATTAATAAAAAATAAAGAATAAGTTCATAAACGTCAAAAAAATACCTTCAATTTAGATTGACAGATTCACATCTCTTCCTACATCTCTCAATCATCACATAAGTGATAAAATATCACCACCAAGACTGTAGCAGAAAGAGAAATTTCTGCTTTGGCCTCCCATCCCAGTTTATTTTGGTAGCATTGCAACAGGCTTTTTCTCTCCCTTCTCCTCAAAGTCATCTTAAAATGCAGGAATCACTTTTGCCACATCTTGTATGAAAAATCTGGGAGATCCTGATCTTGGAGCCTTGAAAGTCATCTGGAAGCAGCTCTGTGTAACTAAAGTCACAACGCACAGGACTCAGTGTCACTGGCATTTACTGAGAAAGTGAAGCAACACAGAAGTGCCATAAAATCTCAGGGCTGCAGTCACCCTTGCCTCCTCCTGCAGTATTGTAATAGGGAGTTTATAGAGAGGTTGGATTTTTAAGGGCAGGCTGGGTATCAATTTGGTCCAAAGTTTTTATTGTGCTAATGAACTGTAACAGCTCTAATCTATTTTTAGATGGTGGCATTTCAAGTCTTTCAGATCCTCAGTTCAAAATCCATAATGTGGAGATAATACACCACTTTTCTACCTCACAGGATATGTGAGGGTAGTAATTGCGGGATTATTCGATAGTGCCAGCTGAGCATATGAAATACCAAAGCAGGAGAACGGCAAAATATACAAATTGGAGCTTAGGAATTGTCTAAAATCTCTAATTGATGGGAAAGTCCTGGGGAAAAAAATTGCACTGCCTTTATTTTTTCTTATCACAGTTCCAAACCACCTTTTGATAGTCCCTATCAGAGAAAGACACTTGGCTAGGGAAGAACTTTGGTCTGATCCAGAATATTCTTCCCTGAGTTTCTTCAAGGACTAATGCAGTTAGAAAGAATGAGGCAAGGAAAACAATTACAATCGCCACCATTTGTTTTCACGTTCATGTTTATTCTTCAGCAAGGCACGTGCCAATTATGCCTGCCTACTTCTCAAGCCATTATTAATTGGTTGATTACATAAAACAGAAGTTGGATGAGATGTGATCTGAAAGACCTGAAAGAGAGGAAATATCTATTTAAATATATGTATATTAAATAAATAAATAAATATAATATAATATTTATTTACATTCACAGGGAAGGAAATGTTGCAGCTCTAATTTAAAAAGATGATACCTTTAGCCCTGCTATGGCTGTGCTTCCTTGTGGCTCCTAGCAAAAAGAAAACCAAACTAAACCCAGCTCATGACACATCTTTAGCGTGTCCTTTGTGTCCAACCTACTGTGGACAAAGATCTCTGGGAGCAAACATGTTTAGGTTCTGTTGGAGAACATGAGTAACCAGTGCAGCAAATCATGTTCATGAGCTCTTTCACCTGGCTCTACCTTGCCCAAAGAGAAGGTTTAGTTCTGGTAGAAAAATATCACCCACAGCATCACCCTGAAAAGCAGTTTCTGCTATCTCCCTGAAAAAAAAAAAAAAGAAGCCTGTTTACTTTTCCTAATTTTTTTTTCCTAATTCAATTTTTCCTACCATATTCACACCTCATTCTCACCCAAGCCCCAACCTGGCAATTCAGGACTCTGACATTTGCTCTCTCTTTGTTATTGTTCACAATTAATTAACTAACTCAGACCAAAAATCTTTCCATTACAGAGACATTTGGACACGTCTCTGATCATACACAAGGCCCATAAAAATCGGGTTAATCCTCGCTAAAATCCAAAGAGGTGCTGCTGGTGGCAGCAGCAGAGAGATGATTTTACCTCTGGGAAGAATAATGGGTAGTAGGAGGCAGTTTTACATCAATTGTTTGCCACAACCCTGGCTAATCTTTTTATCTAGTCAAAGCATCCAAAGTGTCACAGAAGGTCTCTGAATAACTTGGAAGCCAGCTCAAGCCATGGCATGCTGGCTTTCCCTCAACACCTCGGCCAAAATTTGAATGTAGAATTTGAGAGCTGAGAACTTACTCTGATAAGCTATCACACCCCCTGATCTCTCTCTCAAAGACACTGAAAAGTGATCATTCTGGAGGTTTCCCTGCTGCATTCACACATCTTTCTGTCCAATAAGGCTTCAGCCCACCAGGTATCACTAATTTCTACACACCTGTGCGTGCACAATTTCTATTTCTACAAGCAGCAAAGGAATTCAGGAAGATCTCCCATTCAAAAATGGAGCACAATCAACATTTAAAAAAAAAAAAAAAAAAAAAAAAAAGATAGAGAGAAATGTAGCTTTTACTAGTCTTTGAGTATAAGTCCTAGAGCATGACTTGCTTTCAAACAAGTCAGTTAAAATAAGGACTTTGTGGTAGACTTTGTTGTAGCAGATTTTTTATCTGTCTGCAGGAAATTCCAATGCCTTTATCCCTCGTCCCTCTACCACCAGAACACCACAGCCAGACCTGAAGGCATCAGTGAAGAAAGCCCTGCAGAAGGGATGTGTCACCGAGACACACAAAGCAGTCACACACAGGCAAGAGATTTTCGCAGAGGTTCTTCTGATCCCAGCTCACAGCTGAGAGAGCCAAGAGAAGAATCGACCCATTTGTTTATTTTTACTTTTTATACATTTGTGGGTCTAGCAGAAGATTGGCTTTTTGGGGTTTCCACCCCTCAGCCTCAGTGGCCAGACCAGCCGTCAGTTACAATTGTTCTCAGGTTAGAAATATGCAAACAAAGGACAAAGAATGAAAAACAAAGGATTTGTTTATATTACATTCTGTGGGAAAGGTAGAAAACTGCTCTAATATTCTACAGTAACTAAAAGATCTGACTCCATTTATGAAAATCAAAAGGCTAATAAAGAAACTCAGGAAAACCAGGGTAATAGGGATGAGATTCCCAGGGGCAGGCACATACCTGTCCTCTGCTGTGATCTTTGGCCTCTGTGGTCACCTGAGGCAGAAACAAGGGGCAGGCTGCTGGGGAGAAGGGTGAAATCCAGCGCTGCAGCCACCCTCGCTCCTCTCTCAGAGTCCACTTGGGTACTTCATGGTTTCTCAGATGTATTTTTGAGCCTTTTGGCCAACATCTCAATATTTCGTTCGCAAGAACTGAAAGTGTTGTGAGCCAGGACTGGTGAGATCTCAGAGGCTTGGAATTGTTCCAGTTTTGACCTCTGGATATTCATTTGGACCCTTTCTCTTGGAAATGCAAGTTTGCCCCGCTGCTTTTTTCCTACCTTTTAGCCCACAATTCTGCCAGCACGCAGTTAAAATGCTGAGGCAATGCCAGTGGCTGTTAAAAATGCAAAGGGACAGAAACGATTAGTGCTATCAAACTTTTTATTTTAATGGAAGTTAGACAAGCCCCAGGCATATTTGCACCTGCAATTGCTTGCTCCTTGCACTGCTATGCCCCATAGATCTGCTTGTTTCAATTGACCCTAAGGCAGTAACTTGCAGAATCTATCCATATCATTTTCTGCTTTCTGCTGACACATTTTCAAATCACAGATTTAATGGTCATAATTCTCACATTTAAAAACTCAGACTGTGCAGTCCGGTGCTGTATTTATTTCCAGGTGGAAAAACAAAGTCTCCTATCATCCAAATCATCTGAGCTGTAAAAAAGATAAAGGAGTGTGTGAAGTTGCTTGGGTTTTTTTCCTCAGATTTTAATATTTCTGCTATTTAGTAGTAGCAATGGATTTACATATTCAGTTGTGTTATCTAATCACTACAAAAAAAAAAATTCAAGCAAAAAAGAATTAACAGAAGAGAGATCAGGGAGGAAAGGTGAGAGAGGAATCATCATCATCCTCCTCCTCAAGGAGGTAAAATGGATTCCCTCGAATCACAAAAGTCAATACTCATGAAAAGCTGCCTCATGGGAAACCTTTATCACACCCCATGGAAAAGGTCCTGCTTCTCCCAGGGTCAGGTTGTACAGGTTTGTCCTCAAATACACAGGATTATCCCACAATTTATTATCCCACAATAATTAAAGAAATAATTAAAGAAATAATTACCCTATCAGTGGGGATACAACAATTATTTGTAGAGCAAATCCGCAGTCCAGTATTGAAATCAGTTTTGCTCCATCAAAAAATCTGAGCCATGCAAAAGTTCCTGACTGATTGCTTTCTGCCTGTCTCAAAGGAGTCTGCTGTTCAGACGTTTCAACCTTGAAATCCCTTTTCCACTCCTTTTTTCCCAGCTTTGCTTCACTACCATGGATGAGACCTCACCTCTTGGTCAGAGCTGCTCCAGCTAAAAAGGACTAGGGATGATTTTGCCCCTCTGGAGCCAGTTAAGAAATGTTTTGACTGGAGCATCTTGTAGTGCTTCTTTTTTTTTTTTTTTTTTTTTTTTTTTCCCCCTTTTTATTTTATTTTTTTTAAACAGTGCCTCTGCATTATTGATTTTGGGGGTTATGTGTTACAAGATAGAAAGGAAGAAAGGATTTTTTTTTTTTTTTTTAATGCCAAGAAGATTATAATGTTTTTTAGTTTGTTTTTCCTCTGCCAGAGGAACTGAGTGCATATTCACTTCTCCAGTTCCTCGTGTTGCGAGCTGCTGCGCTGCCATCGAAGGCTCAGAAGAAGCTCCTGTTTGCATTTCCTTAATTAGCCTTTAACTTTTTGTTTGTTTGTTTTTGTGGAAGCAGAGAGAAAAGATTTCAACGAGTTTTAAAGACTGCCATTTCTGTGGCAGCAGCCATAAACAGGGGTTACGTAGGTGCCAGAAGACCTTCAGAGCAGATGCGTCCTCTGGAAAAATAAGTGATGTTTATAGCCCCAGAAATCATCTGCTGCAGATTTGGGGAAGGGTGTCTTTCTGCTGCCCTTTATCCCTATCTTCAAAGGGGCTTGTGTGGGAATACAATTGATTAATAGATAGGCATTTGATGGAACTAGCACATCTCTCCTTTTCAGAGAAGGCAGCCTCAGAGCCTAAGGATAGGAACATCCTAATTTGCTGTACAGTCAAATAACCGGCTCTTATTGTGGATTTCGTGAATATGTTCATTTAGGCCACCGAGCAGCAGGGTGCATAAGCTCATAGTCGACTTTAACATGTGAAAAGTAACATTAGCAAGAGTTTCACAGGTTTGATAACATCAAAGCAATGCACGAATTGATATAATTGGCAAATTTTGGATCATACTGGATCAGATTTCCTCCGTGCCCAGTATCCTCCTCATTCCAGCTGCCCTCGGATCCTTTACAGCAGTCTTTGTCACAGGGCCGGTCACAAATCCAAAGAAGGTCAAAAAGGATTAAAAAAAAAAAAAAATAAAAAAAATCAAATAATAATAAAACCTAATTCTGAAAAGCGAAAGGACAGAACTTAAGAAAGTTTATTGCTGGCAGTAGGTCAGTCCTCCCGGGTGGTGGAATGAAAAGTAGCTGCAATTATCATCTCTGCGTGCTTGCAGTCATTAGGGATGGCTAACTACCTTTAATCATGGCCATGGTTCAGTTCCCCCAGGGCAAGGGAGCGAGCAGCTACACCTGCAGCCAGTAATTACTGCCACTTTCTCTCCCCTGCCACCCGGGGACCGAGCAGCTGCCAAAGGTGGCCTTGGAGGAGCTGCTGGCACATCCCAGCCCCAAGGACGGGATGCTGGGATGCTCTACAGAGCGGCCGGGATGCAGCAAACACGGGAGCGACGCAAAAGCCAGGCGAGACAAGCCTCAGTGAGAGAAACAGTAAAGGCAAAAAGACTTCCAGAAGCTGTGAAAGCAGACCTCGGAAACAGAATGAGCAGAGAGCTCGTACTTAGAGCCAGTTGCAGCAGCAAAGCCTGAAAGCAGAGAAGATAGAATAATACAGCAAGCAAGGACACGAAACAATGGTTTGAGGTTTTGGGTTTGCCTGAGATAGACCTTAAGACTCTAGAAAAAATATGCTTAGCAAGATAGTAGAAGGTTTTAAGCTCAATAATTGAATATTGTGGATTGTTAATAGAAAACGAACAAGCAAGCATTGTTTGAAGCAGGTGTGTTTTGGTGATTGGCTAGAACAATTGTCCGTAAGCT